>NC_138319.1:36097500-36117500 GCF_965601325.2 Salmo salar
GTATGAGGTAGTGTCTGAGGTATGAAGGAGTGTCTGAGTGAGGAATAGCATGGTAGGTGTGAGGTATGAGGTAGTGTCTGAGGTATGAGATAGTGTCTGACTGAGGAATAGGATGGTAGGGTGTGTGGTATGAGGTAGTGTCTGAGGTATGAGGTAGTGTCTGAGTGAGGAATAGGATGGTAGGGTGTGAGGTGTGAGGTAGTGTCTGAGGTATGAGGTAGTGTCTGACTGAGGAATAGCATGGTAGGGTGTGAGGTATGAGGTAGTGTCTGACTGAGGAATAGCATGGTAGGGTGTGAGGTATGAGGTAGTGTCTGACTGAGGAATAGGATGGTAGTGTCTGAGTGAGGAATAGCATGGTAGGGTATGTGGTATGAGGTAGTGTCTGAGTGAGGAATAGGATGGTAGGGTGTGTGGTACTGGGACATATGGAGAGTGTTCAACTGTCTCCTTCTGACTGGTGATTTTACATCCCTTCTCCCTCCATCCCCTCCTTCCTCCCTCCATCCCCTCCTTCCTCCCCCCATCCCCTCCTTCCTCCCCCATCCCCTCCTTCCTCCCTCCATTCCCTCCTTCCTCCCTCCCCTTCTAACACCATCCCTCCCACTCCATCCCCCCTCCAACATCCTCCCCCCATACTCTCCACCCCCCTCCATCCACCCTCCATCCCCCCTCCCCCTCCCTCCCCTCCATCCTCCCTCCATCCTCCTCCCTCCCCTCCATCCTCCCTCTCCCTCCCCCTCCAATACCCCCCTCTCCCTCTCCCTCCCCACCTCCCCTCCCCCTCCTCCCTCCTCCCTCCCCCTCCTTCCTCCCTCCATTCCCTCCTTCCTCCCTCCCCTTCTAACACCATCCCTCCCACTCCATCCCCCCTCCAACATCCTCCCCCCATACTCTCCACCCCCCTCCATCCACCCTCCATCCCCCCTCCCCCTCCCTCCCCTCCATCCTCCCTCCATCCTCCTCCCTCCCCTCCATCCTCCCTCTCCCTCCCCCTCCAATACCCCCCTCTCCCTCTCCCTCCCCACCTCCCCTCCCCCTCCTCCCTCCTCCCTCCCCCTCCTCCACCCTCCTCCACCCCACTCCATCCTCTCTCCACCCTCCATCCCCCTCCCCCTCCCCTCCATCCTCCCTCCATCCCCGCTCCCCCTCCCTCCCCTCCAACACCCTCCATCCCCCTCCCTCCCCTCCACCCCCCTCCATCCTCCCCCCACCCTCCATCCCCCTCCATCCTCCCTCCACCCTCCATCCCCCTCCCCCTCCCTCCATCCCCCTCCCTCCCCTCCATCCTCCCTCCAACACCCTCCATCCCCCTCCCTCCCTCCCCTCCATCCTCCTTCCCTCTCCCTCCCCCTCCAATACCCCCCCTCCACTCTCCTCCCTCCCCCTCCTCCACCCTCCATCCTCCCTCCCTCTCCCTCCCCCTCCAATACCCCCCTCCCTCTCCCTCCCCCTCCAATACCCCCCCTCCACCCTCCTCCCTCCTCCACCCTCCTCCCTCCTCCTCCCTCCCCTCCACCCTCCTCCTCCCCCTCCTCCACCCTCCTTCCTCCCCCTCCATCCCATTCCATCTACCCCACAGCTCGCCATGAGAGGTCCCTCAGGTCCAATGGGTTTCACAGGAAGATCTGGTCCAGTGGTGAGTTTTACCACATATGCTGAATACTTGTTGGCTGCTTTTCCTTCACTCTGCGGTCCAACTCATCCCAAACCATCTCAATTTGGTTGAGGTTGGGTGATTGTGGAGGCCAGGTCATCTGATGCTGCACTCCATCTCTATCCTTCTTGGTCAAATAGCCCTTACACAGCCTTGAGGTGTGTTGGGTCATTGTCCTGTTGGAAAACATATGATAGTCCCACTTAGCCCAAACCAGATGGGATTGCGTATCGCTGCAGAATGCTGTGGTAGCCATGCTGGTTAAGTATGCCTTGAATTCTAAATAAATCACAGACAGTGTCATCAGCAAAGCACCCCCACACCATAACACCTCCTCCTCCATGCTTCACAGTGGGAAATACACATGCGGAGATCATCCGTTCACCCACACCGCGTCTCACAAAGACACGGCGGTTGGAACCAAAAATCTAAAATCTGGACTCCAGACCAAAGGACAAATTTCCACCGGTCTAATGTCCATTGATCGTGTTTCTTGGCCCAAGCAAGTCTCGTCTTCTTATTGGTGTCCTTTAGTAGTGGTTTCTTTGCAGCAATTTGACCACAAAGGCCTGATTCACACAGTCTCCTCTGAACAGTTGATGTTGAGATGTGTCTGTTAATTGAACTCTGTGAGGCATTTATTTGGGCTGCAATTTCTGAGGCTGGTAACTCTAATGAACTTATCCTCTGCAGCAGAGGTAACTCTGGGTCTTCCTTTCCTGTGGCGGTCCTCATGAGAGCCAGTTTCATCATAGCGCTTGATGGTTTTTGAGACTGTACTTGAAGAAACTTTCAAAGTTCATGAAATGTTCCATATTCACTGACCTTCATGTCTTAAAGTAATGATGGACTGTCGTTTCTCTTTGCTTATTTGAGCTGTTTTTGGACTTGGTCTTTTACCAAATAGGGCTATCTTCTGTATACCGACCCCCCCCCCCCCCCCACCCTGACCTTGTCACAACACAACTGATTGGCTGAAACGCATTAAGATTTGAAAGAAATTCCACAAATTAACTTTTTAAGAAGGCACACCTGTTAAATGAAATGCAAATTACTTTATTGCTGAAAGTACTCGAAACCAGTATTTGGGATTTGAGGCTGTTATAGGTAAAACAAGCTGCTATTACTAGATGCATACATCATCAGTCAGTAATGACCTGATGATGTAGGCTTCATCATTGCTCATCATTGCTCATCATTGCTCATCATTGTTCATCATTGCTCATCATTGCTCATCATTGCTCCAGTTTATCATACCCCTCTCCGTTGCCAGAAATAATGCTTGGTAATATTGGCCCAAAAATGTTAAATGTATCATGACCAAATTGGTTCCATAATGATGATAAAACATTTTATTTGGAAGCAGTATTATGGGTAGTGGGGCGTGGACATCCCCCCCTTTCTCTTTATATTGGATCTTTGTCCAGCTTCTGTGAAAAGTTTGTATTTGCGTTAAACCCTCCATAGTCTGAGTTGACTTAGTATTATATGTCCACTGGGAGCAATGATGGTGCCTGGAACTCTATTTAGACACAGCCTTTTTAAAACAAGGTATTATTTTGTTTTGATTAGAATTTGATTCGAATAATTCACTCTCTTTTTAGGCTTTATCAATAGTGAATTTAAACCTGTTGGGGATCTTATCCCGATATCGGGATTCATTGTCAAGAGACCACGGCGGGAAATTCAAAAACTGCAAGAATCTAATAATTTCAATTTCTCAAACAATCAACTATTTCTCACAATTTGAAAGATAAACATCTCCTAAATCCAACCACATTGTCCGATTTCAAAGAGGCTTTACGGCGAAAGCATAAAGTTAGGTTATGTTAGGAGAGTACATTGAAAATAGCTGTGTGTAATGTTTTGTCAATTCAAACACAGGCGTCACCATAAGCGGATAACCAGCTAGAATTATACACCAACCTTTGACAATCTTCCTCAGATGACACTCCTAAGACATTATGTTACACAATACATGCATTTTTTGTTCCATCAAGTTGATATTTATATCCAAAAACAGCATTTTACCGAAGCGGTGAAAATCAGATTTTTTTTTCTCTCAAATGCTTCCGGTGAACAACGTTACAAATCACAAAATTACTATTCGATAACATTGGTAAATTATATTATTGTCATTCAAATATTCATAGTTTAACATTTCGTAAATGCTACTGCAATGCCAGATTTCAAAATAACTTTACTGGGAAATCACAATTTGCAATAAACCGGGTGCTGTGCTAAGAACAATAGGCTAGGCTATACAGGTTAGCACCATATGTAACCATGTAATATCAAAATTACTATTGTCAATATTCCCTTACCTTTGATTATCTTCATCCATTGGCACTTCTAGAAATCCCAGGTCCACTACAAATGTGGTTTCTTTTGACAAAGTTCATAATTGATGTCCAAATAACTCCAAGTTGTTCCATGTTGTTAGCGCTTCGGTAGGCTACTAAAAAGTAGCGCGGTGGGGGGGGGGGAGTCACGGCGAAAAGTAAAAAAAATAATCTATTTACATTGTTCAAACATGTCAAACGTTGTTTAGCATCAATCTTTAGAGCCATTTTTAACGTGAAACATCAGTAATGTTTCAACCCGACCTCTCCTGTGTCTTGAAAAACGTCTTTGAAAAATGTATCGCATCACATGATTGCGCAGGTGCAGCCAATAATGAAGTGACGACATCCCAGGGAGGTCAACTTCTCTTCATTGCCATCCGGTCTCTGTTCATCATAGACGCTTCAAACAACTTTATAAAGATCGTTGACATCTAGTGGAAGCCGTAGGAGTTGCGAAATGAATCCTTTCTCACTATGGTATCTATAAAACAATGACACTAAATAGTACAGTCACAAAATTCAAAAAATTTTTTATCTATTTTTCACAGGTTTTTGCCTGCAATATGAGTTTTGTTATACTTACAGACACCATTCAAACTGTTTTAGAAAATTCAGAGTGTTTTCTATCCGAATGTGTTAATAATATGCATATCCTAGCTTCTGAGTTGGTGTAGGAGGCAGTTAAAAATGGGCACATATTTTTTTCAAAATTTCTCAATACTGCCCCCGAGCCTCAACAGGTTAATCTTGCTTATTGACAACATTTGACATGTCCATGGCTCCACCATAATGCAATTTACAGTAGGCATAGACCCTATATCAGTGTGAATGTTATGTTTAACAATATATTTCCATATTGAAGCCAATTACTTAAAGCAATGTGGACTGCAAACATGTTCAACGTGTTTGGCAAAGATGGGATAGGCCTAATTTTGTTATTTTGTTTCTGTAGGTTATTTCACAAACTAGTCTATAACTTACATTGGAATCGGAGTTGATGACAACGCAATACATAAGACTTTGAATATACAACTTGAAGCAAGCCGTGTAGCACGTTCTGATTGGCCAGTGATAGGTCAATCCTCGACACACCTACAACTTATTTATTCATTGAAACCCAGCCCTTTCTCACCACCGGCATCTACTGCGCCCATAATTCCCACTGTGAAAATAGCAAAAATATTTCTGACACACCCTGGACCTATAGCTCTACTGCCAGTTCTAAAATTGACCATTGTGTTAGCCCTCATAGTCATCCTATCTAAATCCCTAGCTATCTATCAGCTATCTATCAGCTAACTATCAGCTAACTATCATATACATATCAGCTAACTATCAGCTAACTATCAGCTAACTATCAGCTATCTATCAGCTATCTATCAGCTATCTATCAGCTAACTATCAGCTAACTATCAGCTAACTATCAGCTATCTATCAGCTAACTATCAGCTAACTATCATATACATATCAGCTAACTATCAGCTAACTATCAGCTAACTATCAGCTACCAGCTAACTATAAGCTAACTATCAGCTAACTATCATATACATATCAGCTATCAGCTAACTATCATATACATATCAGCTATCAGCTAACTATCATATACATATCAGCTATCAGCTAACTATCAGCTAACTATCATATACATATCAGCTAACTATCAGCTAACTATCATATACATATCAGCTAACTATCAGCTATCAGCTAACTATCAGCTAACTATCAGCTAACTATCATATACATATCAGCTAATTATCAGCTAACTATCAGCTAACTATCATATACATATCAGCTATCTATCAGCTAACTATCAGCTAACTATCAGCTAACTATCATATACATATCAGCTGTCAGCTAACTATCAGCTAGCTATCATATACATATCAGCTATCAGCTAACTATCAGCTAACTATCATATACATATCAGCTATCAGCTAACTATCAGCTAACTATCAGCTAACTATCATATCCATATCAGCTATCAGCTAACTATCAGCTAACTATCAGCTAACTATCGCCATATACTTTCATTGTATACAACGTATACTCACCTCTCTGGCTGAGTGGTGTTATGATCCAGCCAATAGGACACCTCTGGCTGAGTGGTGTTATGATCCAGCCAATAGGACACCTCTCTGGCTCAGTGGTGTTATGATCCAGCCAATAGGACACCTCTCTGGCTGAGTGGTGTTATGATCCAGCCAATAGGACACCTCTCTGGCTCAGTGGTGTTATGATTCAGCCAATAGGACTGACAAGGATTGTGTCCATGCTTCTCATTGGTCCATCTTTCTCTCAGGGTGTTCCTGGTTCTTCTGGACTTAAAGGTGATGCCGGAGACCCTGGTCCTCAGGTGAGAGGTTCAACATATAGCTGGAGACTACTAAACCCACTCATAATCATATTCTGCACTTATCTTAGACAGTTACTGTACCTCTACCTCACTACAGTTACCTATACCTCACTACAGTTACCTCTACCTCAATACAGTTACCTCTACCTCACTACAGTTACCTCTACCTCACTACAGTTACCTGTATCTACTACAGTTACCTATACCTCACCTACAGTTACCTATACCTCACCTACAGTTACCTATACCTCACTACAGTTACCTATACCTCACTACAGTTAACTGTATCTAACTACAGTTACCTGTACCTCACCTACAGTTACCTATACCTCACCTACAGTTACCTATACCTCATTACAGTTACCTATACCTCACTACAGTTACCTATACCTCACCTACAGTTACCTGTACCTCACTAAAGTTACTTATACCTCACTACAGTTACCTGTACCTCACTACAGTTACCTGTATCAAACTGCAGTTGCCTATACCTCACTACATTTACCTATACCTCACTACAGTTACCTATACCTCACTACAGTTACCTATACCTCATTACAGTTACCCATACCTCACTACAGTTACCTATACCTAACTACAGTTACCTATACCTCACTACAGTTACCTATACCTCACTACAGTTACCTATATCTCACAGATTACAGTCTAGCAGGTCTACCAGCTCTCCTCTCGACAGTTACCTATACCTCACTACAGTTACCTATACCTCACTACAGTTACCTATACCTCACTACAGTTACCTATACCTCACTACAGTTACCTGTACCTCACTACAGTTACCTATACCTCACTACAGTTACCTGTACCTCACTACAGTTACCTATACCTCACTACTGTAACCTTTACCTCACCTACAGTTACCTGTATCTAACTACAGTTACCTATACCTCACTACAGTTACCTGTATCTAACTACATTTACCTAATCCTCACTACAGTTACCTATACCTCACTACAGTTACCTATACCTCACTACAGTTACCTATACCTCACTACAGTTACATATACCTCACTACAGTTACCTATACCTCATTACAGTTACCTATACCTCACTATAGTTACCTGTACCTCACTACAGTTACATATACCTCACTACAGTTACCTATACCTCACTACAGTTACCTGTATCTAACTACAGTTACCTATACCTCACTACAGTTACATATACCTCACTACAGTTACCTGTATCTAACTACATTTACCTAATCCTCACTACAGTTTCCTGTATCTATCTACAGTTACCTATACCTCACTACAGTTACTTATTACTCACTATTTTTACCTGTATCTAACTACAGTTACCTGTATCTAACTACAATTACCTATATCTAACTACAGTTACCTGTATCTAAGTACAGTTACCTATACCTCACTACAGTTACCTGTATCTAACTACAGTTACCTGTATCTAACTACAGTTACCTGTATCTAACTACAGTTACCTATTCCTCACTACAGTTACCTGTATCTAACTACAGTTACCTGTACCTCACTACAGTTATCTGTATTTAACTACAGTTACCTGTATCTTACTACAGTTACCTTCATCTAACTACAGTTACCTATACCTCACTACAGTTACCTGTATCTAACTACAGTTACCTGTATCTAACTACAGTTACCTGTATCTAACTACAGTTACCTATACCTCACTACAGTTACCTGTATCTTACTACAGTTACCTGTATCTAACTACAGTTACCTATACCTCACTACAGTTACCTGTACCTCACCTACAGTTACCTGTATCTAACTACAGTTACCTGTATCTAACTACAGTTACCTATACCTCACCTACAGTTACCTGTATCTTACTACAGTTACCTGTATGTAACTACAGTGACCTATACCTCACCTACAGTTACCTGTATCTAACTACAGTTACCTGTATCTTACTACAGTTACCTGTATCTAACTACAGTTACCTGTACCTCACTACAGTTACCTGTACCTCACTACAGTTACCTGTATCTAACTACAGTTACCTAAACCTCACTACAGTTACCTGTACCTCACTACAGTTACCTGTATCTAACTACAGTTACCTATACCTCACTACTGTTACCTGTATCTAACTACAGTTACCTGTATCTAACTACAGTTACATGTATCTAACGACAGTTACCTATACCTCACTACAGTTACCTATATCTTACTACAGTTACCTGTATCTAACTACAGTTACCTATACCTCACTACAGTTACCTGTATCTTACTACAGTTACCTATACCTCACTACAGTTACCTGTATCTTACTACAGTTACCTATACCTCACTACAGTTACCTGTATCTTACTACAGTTACCTGTATCTTACTACAGTGACCTATACCTCACTACAGTTACCTATACCTCACTACAGTGACCTATACCTCACCTACAGTTACCTGTATCTCACCTACAGTTACCTACAGCTACACCTATAGTTAATGTATACCTATTCAGTTAATGTTCCCTAGCTGACTATAAACTGACCATCATCATGTGTCCTTCTCAGGGCTCCAGGGGAGTCCAAGGGCCTGCGGGACAAATAGGCAAATCTGGCAAGAGGGTAAGTGGACCGCGTGAACTCTGCCTCATCCAGAATGTAGTGTGTGTGTGTGTGTGTGTGTGTGTGTGTGTGTGTGTGTGTGTGTGTGTGTGTGTGTGGTGTGTGTGTGTGTGTGTGTGTGTGTGTGTGTGTGTGTGTGTGCAGTGTGTGCAGTGCGTGTGTGTGTGTGTGCAGTGTGTGTTCAGTGTACGATCTGAACGTTTTATCATAATCAAACAAACAATTCCCTGAATGTTCTAAAATCCAGTTAAAAATCCCAAAACGTACAAGCTGGCAGTGGATGACATAATTGGCTGTAATTGCATTTCCAGGTAGATGCCATTGCCTGATTGGTCTTGAGGATTCCATGTTTTACCTCTCTCTCCCTCTCACTCACTCTCTCTCTCTCTCTCTCTCTCTCTCTCTCTTTCTCTCTCTCTCTCTGTCGCAGGGTCGTGGTGGAGCCGATGGCGCCCGAGGAATGCCTGGAGAGTCAGGGTCTAAGGTACACGATGTCTCTGTCCACTAGTCACTTTACTCAGAGAATTAGCACCACACATGATGTCTCTGTCTGTTACGTGTGACTGTTCTGTGTTGGTAAACGTATACATGATGATGTCTGTGTAGTCTGGGGACTCGGTGGTCATTGTCACATTGTGTTTCTATACAGGGAGACGGAGGCTTCGATGGCCTGCCCGGACTGCCTGGTGACAAGGGACACAGGGTGAGCACAGTAACGTCACGACATGTATCAAGCACCTGCATGTTTACCGCTCCCTAAATGAGATGGCCATAGGCTATTCTGAAATGAATGGTTGAGATCCTTTATCCTATCTCAAGGAAATGACCGGTGAAGCATACATGAAATGATTAGGAACTCTATGTGACCGACCGGCTCGATTCGGTCTTATGTAGAAAAATGTGAAAACTTACGTTGGATAAAAGTAGAGACTCAGAGCTAGAAAAGGGTATATCATACACTACAGTTGAGGAACGATGGGAAAGTAATTCTGGTTTGAAAGTTGATCAAATTGTAACCTCACTTTTGAGAAAATGGTCCTTGAATGTTTTGGTAAACCTACTGGAGATCTCCTCTTTGTCTACACCCATTCAACATCGTTCACACCTTCTTAAGCCTTAGCCACACCCATCTATTTAAGGATTCACATGTGAGGCCATGTACAGTACTAAACAACCAAAGATTTCAAGACTAAAGGCTTGTTTATACTACGGTGTGTTTCGTAAATTCAGTCTGGAGTGCCAGAGTGTGCTCAGAGTATGCTCTGGGGGTTGGTAAACTCAGAGAGTTGTCAGATTGTCCGTTTGTAAATTCAGAGCGTTTCACTGTTGGAGCGTTCAGAGAGCACACTGGATGCTCTGGCGGAGTAGTAGGGTTGATCCGAACGTTCTGACCAAACAACAGCAGTCAAGCACCCAAGCTAACTGGCTAACGTAACATTTACATTTACATTTAAGTCATTTAGCAGACGCTCTTATCCAGAGCGACTTACAAATTGGTGCATTCACCTTATAATATCCAGTGGAACAACCACTTTACAATAGTGCATCTAAATCTTTTAAGGGGGGGGTTAGAAGGATTACTTTATCCTATCCCAGGTATTCCTTGAAGAGGTGGGGTTTCAGGTGTCTCCGGAAGGTGGTGATTGACTCCGCTGTCCTGGCGTCGTGAGGGAGCTTGTTCCACCATTGGGGTGCCAGAGCAGCGAACAGTTTTGACTGGGCTGAGCGGGAACTGTGCTTCCTCAGAGGTAGGGAGGCGAGCAGGCCAGAGGTGGATAAACGGAGTGCCCTTGTTTGGGTGTAGGGCCTGATCAGAGCCTGAAGGTACGGAGGTGCCGTTCCCCTCACAGCTCCGTAGGCAAGCACCATGGTCTTGTAGCGGATGCGAGCTTCGACTGGAAGCCAGTGGAGAGAGCGGAGGAGCGGGGTGACGTGAGAGAACTTGGGAAGGTTGAACACCAGACGGGCTGCGGCATTCTGGATGAGTTGTAGGGGTTTAATGGCACAGGCAGGGAGCCCAGCCAACAGTGAGTTGCAATAATCCAGACGGGAGATGACAAGTGCCTGGATTAGGACCTGCGCCGCTTCCTGTGTGAGGCAGGGTCGTACTCTGCGAATGTTGTAGAGCATGAACCTACAGGATCGGGTCACCGCCTTGATGTTGGTGGAGAACGACAGGGTGTTGTCCAGGGTCACGCCAAGGCTCTTAGCACTCTGGGAGGAGGACACAAGGGAGTTGTCAACCGTGATGGCGAGATCATGGAACGGGCAGTCCTTCCCCGGGAGGAAGAGCAGCTCCGTCTTGCCGAGGTTCAGCTTGAGGTGGTGATCCGTCATCCACACTGATATGTCTGCCAGACATGCAGAGATGCGATTCGCCACCTGGTTGTCAGAAGGGGGAAAGGAGAAGATTAATTGTGTGTCATCTGCATAGCAATGATATGAGAGACCATGTGAGGATATGACAGAGCCAAGTGACTTGGTGTATAGCGAGAATAGGAGTGGGCCAAGAACAGAGCCCTGGGGGACACCAGTGGTGAGAGCACGTGGTGCGGAGACAGATTCTCGCCACGGCACCTGGTAGGAGCGACCTGTCAGGTAGGACGCAATCCAAGCGTGGGCGGCGCCGGAGATGCCCAGCTCGGAGAGGGTGGAGAGGAGGATCTGATGGTTCACGGTATCAAAGGCAGCAGATAGGTCTAGAAGGATGAGAGCAGAGGAGAGAGAGTTAGCTTTAGCAGTGCGGAGAGCCTCCGTGACACAGAGAAGAGCAGTCTCAGTTGAATGCCCAGTCTTGAAACCTGACTGATTAGGATCAAGAAGGTCATTCTGAGAGAGATAGCAAGAGAGCTGGCCAAGGACGGCACGTTCAAGAGTTTTGGAGAGAAAGGAAAGAAGGGATACTGGTCTGTAGTTGTTGACATCGGAGGGATCGAGTGTAGGTTTTTTCAGAAGGGGTGCAACTCTCGCTCTCTTGAAGACGGAAGGGACGTAGCCAGCGGTCAAGGATCAGTTGATGAGCGAGGTGAGGTAGGGGAGAAGGTCTCCGGAAATGGTCTGGAGAAGAGAGGAGGGGATAGGGTCAAGTGGGCAGGTTGTTGGGCGGCCGGCCATCACAAGACGCGAGATTTCATCTGGAGAGAGAGGGGAGAAAGAGGTCAAAGCACAGGGTAGGGCAGTGTGAGCAGGACCAGCAGTGTCGTTTGACTTAGCAAACGAGGATCGGATGTCGTCAACCTTCTTTTCAAAATGGTTGACGAAGTCATCCGCAGAGAGGGAGGAGGGGGGGGGAGGGGGAGGAGGATTCAGGAGGGAGGAGAAGGTAGCAAAGAGCTTCCTAGGGTTAGAGGCAGATGCTTGGAGTTTAGAGTGGTAGAAAGTGGCTTTAGCAGCAGAGACAGAAGAGGAAAATGTAGAGAGGAGGGAGTGAAAGGATGCCAGGTCCGCAGGGAGGCGAGTTTTCCTCCATTTCCGCTCGGCTGCCCGGAGCCCTGTTCTGTGAGCTCGCAGTGAGTCGTCGAGCCACGGAGCAGGAGGGTAGGACCGAGCCGGCCTGGAGGATAGGGGACAGAGGAAATCAAAGGATGCAGAGAGGGAGGAGAGGAGGGTTGAGGAGGCAGAATCAGGAGATAGGTTGGAGAAGGTTTGGGAGAAGGGAAGAGATGATAGGATGGAAGAGGAGAGAGTAGCGGGAGAGAGAGAGCGAAGGTTGGGACGGCGCAATACCATCCGAGTAGGGGCAGAGTGAGAAGTGTTGGATGAGAGCGAGAGGGAAAAGGATACAAGGTAGTGGTCGGAGACTTGGAGGGGAGTTGCAATGAGATTAGTGGAAGAACAGCATCTAGTAAAGATGAGGTCAAGCGTATTGCCTGCCTTGTGAGTAGGGGGGGAAGGTGAGAGGGTGAGGTCGAAAGAGGAGAGGAGTGGAAAGAAGGAGGCAGAGAGGAATGAGTCGAAGGTAGACGTGGGGAGGTTAACCTCTATGGGCTAGGTGGGACGCTAGCGTGCCACCCGTGGTGCACTCCATCAACAGCAGGTGCATTTCAAGAGCGGCAAATTTGAATCCAAATAAATGTCAAAATTCAAATTTTTCAAACATACAACTATTTTACACCCTTTGAAAGATAAACATCTCCTTAATCTAACCACGTTTTACGATTTCAAAAAGGTTTTACGGCGAAAGCATAAATTTAGAGTATGTTAGGACAGTACATTTACAAGAGTTGTGTGTAATGTTTTGTCAATTCAAAGACAGGGTAACCAAAACCATAAAACCAGCTAAAATGATGCACTAACCTTTTACAATCTCCATCAGATGACACTCCTAGGACATTATGTTAGACAATGCATGCATTTTTAGTTCTATCAAGTTCATATTTATATCCAAAAACAGCGTTTTACTATGGCATTGATGTTGAGGAAATCGTTTCCCTCCAATAACCGGCAGTTAAGTCAGCACCACAAATTAAATAATTAAAATTAGAAAACATTGGTAAAATATTATATTGTCATTTAAAGAATTATAGATTTACATCTCTTGAACGCAATCAACTTGCCAGATTTAAAAAATAACCTTACTGGGAAATCACACTTTGCAATAATCTGAGCACTGCGCCCAGAAAAATACGCGTTGCGATACAGACTAGACGTCATGTTGGGGAGATCTAAAATCGAAAATACTATGTAAATAATCCATTACCTTTGATTCTCTTCATCAGATGTCACTTCCAGGTATCACAGGTCCATAACGAATGTAGTTTTGTTCAAAAAAGCTCATAATTTATGTCCAAAAATCTCCGTCTTGTTAGCACATGATCTAAGCCAGCCGGACTTCTCGTCATGAACGAGGGGAAAAAATATATTTACGTTCGTTCAAACATGTCAAACGTTGTATAGCATAAATCATTAGGGCCTTTTTTAACCAGAACATGAATAATATTCAAGGTGGACGAATGCATACTCTTTTATAACGTATTGGAACGAGGGTACCCAACATGAACTCGCGCGCCAGGTGTCTAATGGGACATCATCGTTCCATGGCTCTTGTTCGGTCAGATCTCCCTCCAGAAGACTCAAAACACTTTGTAAAGGCTGGTGACATCTAGTGGAAGCAATAGGAAGTGCCAAAATATTCCTCAGCCCCTGTGTTTTTCAATGGGATAGGTTTAAAGGTAATACAACACATCAGGTATCCACTTCCTGTCAGAAAATGTCTCAGGGTTTTGCCTGCCAAATGAGTTCTGTTATACTCACAGACACCATTCAAACAGTTTTAGAAACTTTAGAGTGTTTTCTATCCATATATAATAAGTATATGCATATTCTAGTTACTGGGTAGGATTAGTAACCAGATTAAATCGGGTACATTTTTTTTATCCAGACGTGCAAATGCTGCCCCCTAGCCCTAACAGGTTAAAGTCACCCAGAACTGTGAGAGGTGAGCCATCCTCAGGAAAGGAACTTATCAAGGCGTCAAGCTCATTGATGAACTCTCGAAGGGAACCTTGGAGGGCGATAAATGATAAGGATGTTAAGCTTGAAAGGGCTGGTAACTGTGACAGCATGGAATTCAAATGAGGAGATAGACAGATGGGTGAGGGGAGAAAGAGAGAATGTCAACTTGGGAGAGATGAGGATTCCAGTGCCACCACCCCGCTGGCTCGATGCTCTAGGGGTATGTGAGAACACGTAGTCAGACGAGGAGAGAGCAGTAGGAGTAGCAGTGTTATCTGTGGTAATCCATGTTTCCGTCAGCGCCAGGAAGTCTAGGGACTGGAGGGTAGCATAGGCTGAGATGAACTCAGCCTTGTTGGCCGCAGACCGGCAGTTCCAGAGGCTGCCGGAGACCTGGAACTCCACGTGGGTCGTGCGCGCTGGGACCACCAGGTTAGAGTGGCAGCGGCCACGCGGTGTGGAGCGTTTGTATGGCCTGTGCAGAGGAGAGAGAACAGGGATAGACAGACACATAGTAGACAAGCTACAGAAGAGGCTACGCTAATGCAAAGGAGATTGGAATGACAAGTGGACTACACGTCTCGAATGTTCAGGAAGTTAAGCTTACGTTGCAAAAATCTTATTGACTAAAATGATACAGTACTGCTGGCTGGTGGAGTAGGCTAGCTAGCAGTGGCTGCGTTGTTGACTTTGAACGTGTAGCTGGCTAGGTAACCTCGATAGTTTCAGTACTACACCTTGTCATGATACAAAGCAACTTTGTAGCTAGCTAGCTAACATAACACTAATCAAGACGTTCCTTGTAATGTATTTAGTTTCTACAATGCTGCTCGTCGGTAATAGTTGGCTGGGTTAGGAAAAATGGCGTCGCGGGGGACGGAAATAGCTGGCTAGCTAACCTCGATGGCTGGCTAGCTAACAATTATCAAGCTATGACAAAGACAACTAAGTAGCTAGCTAGGTAACACTGCACTAGTCAAATCGTTCCGTTGTAAAGTATTAGTATCTACAGCGCTGCTAGTCGGTAACGGTTGGCTAGCTGGCAGTGGGTTAATGATGACTAGGTGTGTTGAGTAAGTCTGGCGCCGCGTCGCGGCTGGCTAGCTCACCTCGATAATACTCAAACTCAAACTACACAATTATCTTAGATACAGAGACAGCAAAGACAACTATGTAGCTGGCTAACTAACACTAACACCACACTAATCAAGTCGTTACGTTGTAATGTAATAGTTTCTGCAGTGCTGCTAGTCGGTAGAAGTTGGCTAGCTAGCAGTGATGACTAGCTAGCAGCTAGCAGTGTTGACTACGTTAGGAGGACGAAGATAGCTAGCCTCGATAATTACTCAATTACTCTAAACTACACAATTATCTTTGATACAAAGACGGCTATGTAGCTAGCTAAGAAGAATTGCTCAGATCAAACAAATCAAGCCGTTGTAATGTAGTGAAGTGTAATATTACCTGTGGAGCGAAGCGTGGTGCGACTGCTCGCTCCAAACCGGAAGTAGCCTAACCTAGCTTGCTAGCTACTTCCAGACACAAATGAGAGAACAGCTAACTCTGACCATTGTACTTGCCTTAGAAGAGCTGGTTAGGCTGTTTTTATGTTATCCAGAGTGTTGGTGACTAATTGTGCTGCTGGCAACAATTTAATTACCCTTTTTTGCCAACATTTACTGATGTTAACTGACGTTTACTGACGTTTACTGACACCGGCCATGTTCAACGGGTGTTTAGTGTTAGTAAATTCATCAGTTATTCTGTTCTCTGGCACACACAGACTGAGAGTGCTCTGAAATCAGAGTAGATAGCCAGAGTGAATTTACCAGCTACGTCTATTGACAGTTGTTGCTGTGACATCATTAACATCCTATTGAAATGGTTGCCTGCATAGTGGAGTCTTTTGCTTAGACATGTAGCTAGCTAGCTAGCTAGCTAAACAATTAACCATAACCCCAACTCATAACCTTACTAGCCTGCATGAATCTGCAGGTGGCTAACCAACCAGATTTAATGTTAGCTAGGTATGGCTCTGAAATACAAATAATATTACGACACAGATCATACACAGTTTCCTGAAACGAGTCACATATTCTCTGCCTCTACAAAACTATGACCTCCAGTTTTGAAATGAAGGGTCTGATTTAAAGTCCCCTTCACCCTCAACCCCTAGCCTCGCACCAATAAATAGTGAAAGAGAGAGAATATGAGTCCTAATATGGCCTGCAATAGGTTCCCAAAACACGGCTCTTTTCTGTCTAATACTCTAACTCATTCCAGAGCATCTGAAGTTAAATACGGGCAGATTTAGTGCAGCAGGTGATCCATACTGGAGGATTCCATCCTGTTGAACAATAGACTAGTGTTAGGGTTGGGGGTGGGGTGGGTGGGGGGGGTTGGAAGTTATAAAATGTCTGACACTTTTGGCTACATAAGCTTGTTGTTCTGAATAATCTCGTGATTTGCTTTGGGTGCAACATTATACAATCACCTAAGTCTTTAATTCTGAAATGAAATGCGGAGCTAATATTATTGTAAAAACTAATTTGAATGGCTTTGAAGTGGTCATTTAAAAATAAATGAGCAAAGTTGTTTTTTGTTCAGATTTACAGTTGGACCAATAGTGTGGCCAAATTGATCCTCCGATAACAATCTCTTCCACAGAGTTGTCACCAGACGCGTAGCCAAGCAGCATGTTAAAGAGCATGATCATTATACAAGCTCCAGTTCCAGTCTTTTTCTGTGCCATCTGCTCTAAAGACCCTCAGAAGAGACACACCAGGCCCTGTCAGGCTAAATTAGGAGCTTAGGCTACAGAGAGAGAGAGACAGAGGGAGACAGAGAGAGACGGGGCAGAGAGAGACAGAGAGAGAGAGAGAAGGGGCAGAGAGAGACAGAGACAGAGAGAGAGAGAGAAGGGGCAGAGAGAGAGAGAGAAGGGGCAGAGAGAGACAGAGAGAGAGAGAGAAGGGGCAGAGAGAGACAGAGAGAGAGAGAAGGGGCAGAAGGAGACAGAGACAGAGAGAGAGAGAGAAGGGGCAGAGAGAGAGAGAGAGAAGGGGCAGAGAGAGAGAGAGAGAAGGGGCAGAGAGAGACAGAGAGAGAGAGAAGGGGCAGAGAGACAGAGAGAGAGAGAAGAGGCAGAGAGAGACAGAGAGAGAGAGAGAAGGGGTAGAGAGAGACAGAGAGAGAGAGAGAGTAGGAGGGAGAGAAGGGGCAGAGAGAGGGGAGAGAGAGAAGGGGCATAGAGAGGGAGTGAGAGCGAGAAGGGCAGAAAGAGAGAAGGGACAGAGATAGAGGGAGAGAGAAAGGGCAGAGTGGGAGAGAGAAGGGGCAGAGAGAGGGAGAGAACCAGATAGAAGGGGTAGAGAGAGAGAGAACCAGATAGAAGGGGTAGAGAGAGAGAACCAGATAGAAGGGGTAGAGAGAGAGAGAACCAGATAGAAGGGGTAGAGAGGGAGAACCAGATAGAAGGGGTAGAGAGGGAGAGAACCAGATAGAAGGGGTAGAGAGAGAGAGAACCAGATAGAAGGGGTAGAGAGAGAGAACCAGATAGAAGGGGTAGAGAGAGGGAGAACCAGATAGAAGGGGTAGAGAGAGAGAGAACCAGATAGAAGGGGTAGAGAGAGGGAACCAGATAGAAGGGGTAGAGAGCGAGAGAACCAGATAGAAGGGGTAGAGAGAGAACCAGATAGAAGGGGTAGAGAGGGAGAACCAGATAGAAGGGGTAGAGAGAGAGAACCAGATAGAAGGGGTAGAGAGAGAGAACCAGATAGAAGGGGTAGAGAGGGAGAACCAGATAGAAGGGGTAGAGAGAGAGAACCAGATAGAAGGGGTAGAGAGAGAGAACCAGATAGAAGGGGTAGAGAGAGGGAGAACCAGATAGAAGGGGTAGAGAGAGAGAACCAGATAGAAGGGGTAGAGAGAGAGAACCAGATAGAAGGGGTAGAGAGAGAGAACCAGATAGAAGGGGTAGAGAGAGAGAACCAGATAGAAGGGGTAGAGAGAGAGAACCAGATAGAAGGGGTAGAGAGAGAGAACCAGATAGAAGGGGTAGAGAGAGAGAACCAGATAGAAGGGGTAGAGAGGGAGAGAACCAGATAGAATGGGTAGAGAGAGAGAACCAGATAGAAGGGGTAGAGAGGGAGAGAACCAGATAGAAGGGGTAGAGAGAGAGAACCAGATAGAAGGGGTAGAGAGGGAGAGAACCAGATAGAAGGGGTAGAGAGGGAGAACCAGATAGAAGGGGTAGAGAGAGAGAGAACCAGATAGAAGGGGTAGAGAGGGAGAGAACCAGATAGAAGGGGTAGAGAAAGAGAACCAGATAGAAGGGGTAGAGAGAGAGAACCAGATAGAAGGGGTAGAGAGAGGGAGAACCAGATAGAAGGGGTAGAGAGAGGGAGAGAACCAGATAGAAGGGGTAGAGAGAGGGAGAACCAGATAGAAGGGGTAGAGAGAGAGAGAACCAGATAGAAGGGGTAGAGAGAGAGAACCAGATAGAAGGGGTAGAGAGGGAGAGAACCAGATAGAAGGGGTAGAGAGAGGGAGAACCAGATAGAAGGGGTAGAGAGAGAGAACCAGATAGAAGGGGTAGAGAGAGAGAGAACCAGATAGAAGGGGTAGAGAGAGAGAACCAGATAGAAGGGGTAGAGAGAGAGAGAACCAGATAGAAGGGGTAGAGAGAGAGAACCAGATAGAAGGGGTAGAGAGAGAGAGAACCAGATAGAAGGGGTAGAGAGGGAGAACCAGATAGAAGGGGTAGAGAGGGAGAACCAGATAGAAGGGGTAGAGAGGGAGAGAACCAGATAGAAGGGATAGAGAGAGAGAACCAGATAGAAGGGGTAGAGAGAGAGAGAACCAGATAGAAGGGGTAGAGAGAGAGAACCAGATAGAAGGGGTAGAGAGGGAGAACCAGATAGAAGGGGTAGAGAGGGAGAACCAGATAGAAGGGGTAGAGAGAGAGAACCAGATAGAAGGGGTAGAGAGAGAGAGAACCAGATAGAAGGGGTAGAGAGGGAGAACCAGATAGAAGGGGTAGAGAGAGAGAACCAGATAGAAGGGGTAGAGAGAGAGAACCAGATAGAAGGGGTAGAGAGAGAGAACCAGATAGAAGGGGTAGAGAGAGAGAACCAGATAGAAGGGGTAGAGAGAGAGAACCAGATAGAAGGGGTAGAGAGAGAGAACCAGATAGAAGGGGTAGAGAGGGAGAACCAGATAGAAGGGGTAGAGAGAGAGAACCAGATAGAAGGGGTAGAGAGAGAGAGAACCAGATAGAAGGGGTAGAGAGAGAGAGAACCAGATAGAAGGGGTAGAGAGAGAGAGAACCAGATAGAAGGGGTAGAGAGAGAGAACCAGATAGAAGGGGTAGAGAGGGAGAGAACCAGATAGAAGGGGTAGAGAGGGAGAGAACCAGATAGAAGG
Organism: Salmo salar; assembly: GCF_965601325.2. Lineage (NCBI taxonomy): Eukaryota > Metazoa > Chordata > Actinopteri > Salmoniformes > Salmonidae > Salmo > Salmo salar. The sequence goes on from NC_138319.1 coordinate 36,117,304, forward strand.
GGTAGAGAGAGGGAGAACCAGATAGAAGGGGTAGAGAGAGAGAACCAGATAGAAGGGGTAGAGAGAGGGAACCAGATAGAAGAGGTAGAGAGAGAGAACCAGATAGAAGGGGTAGAGAGAGAGAACCAGATAGAAGGGGTAGAGAGAGGGAACCAGATAGAAGGGGTAGAGAGAGAGAGAACCAGATAGAAGGGGTA
>NC_138319.1:36125000-36135000 GCF_965601325.2 Salmo salar
AGAGAGGAGGGTAGTCTACCTTACCAAGACTCTATTTGTCTCCAGAGAGGAGGGTAGTCTACCTTACCAAGACTCTATTTGTCTCCAGAGAGGAGGGTAGTCTACATCACCAAGACTCTATTTGTCTCCAGAGAGGAGGGTAGTCTACCACAGGTTATCAGTGTTTAGGATAGGTTCAGCTCTGGAGGTCAAAGGTCAAACTGTGTGCTTGTAAGCTCTAGGAGTAGTGACATCACTTATGCTGTAGGTCAGGCCAGAGACGGTAGAGAAAGCGAGACAACACACTGCCTATTTTTTTCTGATCGGGGTGAGGCCACTCGGGCCCGCAAATGGGAGTAGTAGACCAGAGCCAGCTGGTGAGCATGCCAGGTATTATGGAGGAACAGTGAGCATGCCAGATATTATGGAGGAACAGTCAGCATGCCAGATATTATGGAGGAACAGTCAGCATGCCAGGTATTATGGAGGAACAGTGAGCATGCCACATATTATGGAGGAACAGTCAGCATGCCAGATATTATGGAGGAACAGTCAGCATGCCAGGTATTATGGAGGAACAGTCAGCATGCCAGGTATTATGGAGGAACAGTGAGCATGCCAGATATTATGGAGGAACAGTCAGCATGCCAGATATTATGGAGGAACAGTCAGCATGCCAGGTATTATGGAGGAACAGTGAGCATGCCACATATTATGGAGGAACAGTCAGCATGCCAGATATTATGGAGGAACAGTCAGCATGCCAGGTATTATGGAGGAACAGTCAGCATGCCAGGTATTATGGAGGAACAGTCAGCATGCCAGGTATTATGGAGGAACAGTCAGCTTGCCAGGTATTATGGAGGAACAGTCAGCATGCCAGATATTATGGAGGAACAATGAGCATGCCAGATAATAGGGAGGAACAGTCAGCATGCCAGGTATTATGGAGGAACAGTCAGCATGCCAGATAATAGGGAGGAACAGTCAGCATGCCAGATATTATGGAGGAACAGTCAGCATGCCAGATATTATGGAGGAACAGTCAGCATGCCAGATATTATGGAGGAACAGTCAGCATGCCAGATAATAGGGAGGAACAGTCAGCATGCCAGATATTATGGAGGAACAGTCAGCATGCCAGATAATAGGGAGGAACAGTCAGCATGCCAGATATTATGTAGGAACAGTGATCATGCCAGATATTATGGAGGAACAGTCAGCATGCCAGATAATAGGGAGGAACAGTCAGCGTGCCAGATAATAGGGAGGAACAGTCAGCATGCCAGATATTATGGAGGAACAGTGAGCATGCCAGATAATAGGGAGGAACAGTCAGCATGCCAGATATTATGGAGGTACAGTCAGCATGCCAGATATTATGGAGGAACAGTCAGCATGCCAGATAATAGGGAGGAACAGTCGGCATGCCAGATATTATGGAGGAACAGTCAGCATGCCAGATATTATGGAGGAACAGTCAGCATGCCAGATAATAGGGAGGAACAGTCAGCATGCCAGATATTATGGAGGAACAGTCAGCATGCCAGATATTATGGAGGAACAGTCAGCATGCCAGATATTATGGAGGAACAGTGAGCATGCCAGATAATAGGGAGGAACAGTCAGCATGCCAGATATTATGGAGGTACAGTCAGCATGCCAGATATTATGGAGGAACAGTCAGCATGCCAGATAATAGGGAGGAACAGTCAGCATGCCAGATATTATGGAGGAACAGTCAGCATGCCAGATATTATGGAGGAACAGTCAGCATGCCAGATAATAGGGAGGAACAGTCAGCATGCCAGATATTATGGAGGAACAGTCAGCATGCCAGATATTATGGAGGAACAGTCAGCATGCCAGATATTATGGAGGAACAGTCAGCATGCCAGATAATAGGGAGGAACAGTCAGCATGCCAGATATTATGGAGGAACAGTCAGCATGCCAGATAATAGGGAGGAACAGTCAGCATGCCAGATATTATGTAGGAACAGTGATCATGCCAGATATTATGGAGGAACAGTCAGCATGCCAGATAATAGGGAGGAACAGTCAGCGTGCCAGATAATAGGGAGGAACAGTCAGCATGCCAGATATTATGGAGGAACAGTGAGCATGCCAGATAATAGGGAGGAACAGTCAGCATGCCAGATATTATGGAGGTACAGTCAGCATGCCAGATATTATGGAGGAACAGTCAGCATGCCAGATAATAGGGAGGAACAGTCAGCATGCCAGATATTATGGAGGAACAGTCAGCATGCCAGATATTATGGAGGAACAGTCAGCATGCCAGATAATAGGGAGGAACAGTCAGCATGCCAGATATTATGGAGGAACAGTCAGCATGCCAGATATTATGGAGGAACAGTCAGCATGCCAGATATTATGGAGGAACAGTCAGCATGCCAGATAATAGGGAGGAACAGTCAGCATGCCAGATATTATGGAGGAACAGTCAGCATGCCAGATATTATGGAGGAACAGTGAGCATGCCAGATATTATGGAGGAACAGTCAGCGTGCCAGATAATAGGGAGGAACAGTCAGCATGCCAGATAATATGGAGGAACAGTCAGCATGCCAGATAATAGGGAGGAACAGTCAGCATGCCAGATATTATGGAGGAACAGTGAGCATGCCAGATAATAGGGAGGAACAGTGAGTTTAAAAAGTTTTCAATGGTAAACGGCCTGAGTAAACTATCTTATTTATCCACCATCTTTCGGTCAGGCAGTGACCCCTCCCTGTATTCCAAAATGGCGTCTCCCTGTAGTAACTCAGAGGAGGGTTATATTACCCCTAAGGTCGGTTTTACAAGCTGCCCTTCTAATGGTTAATGAAGGCTCTGGGAAAGGTAATCTGGTAATCTGGTCCTAGATCAGTGTTCAGGAGGAAATTGTGTCAGGTTGACTGGATGTCCTTTGGGTGGTGGACCATTCTTGACACACACGAGAAACTGTTGAGCGTATAAAAAAAAAAACAGCAACGTTGCAGTTCTTGACACAAACCTCCTACCATACACCGTTCAAGGCACTTCAATATTTTGTCTTGCCCATTCACACACAGAATGGCACACATACGTACACAATACATGTTTCAATTGTCTCAAGGCATAAAAATCATCCCCTTCATCTACACTGAGTGAAGTGGATTTAACAAGTGACATCAATAAGGGATCATAGCTTTCACCTGGATTCACCTGGTCAGTCTATGGCATGGAAAGAGCAGGTGTTCTTAATGTTTTGTACACTCAGTGTATATTAATATTGTACAGGGGAGAACATGTTCATTATTCAGCTCAGTACCCTAGCAACAGTACAGCCCAGGGCCCTGTTTCCCAAAAGCATCATCGTTAGAACATTCGTAGGAGCATCGTTATATCTCAGAGATGTTTCCCAAAACCATGGTTATTAACATTGTACTTGAAGACGCTTGAAATCTAACGCCTGCCTCAGACCACTGGTAATCTAACGCCTCAGACCACTGGTAATCTAACGCCTGCCTCAGACCACTGGTAATCTAACGCCTCAGACCACTGGTAATCTAACGCCTCAGACCACTGGTAATCTAACGCCTCAGACCACTGGTAATCTAACGCCTCAGACCACTGGTAATCTAACACCTCAGACCACTGGTAATCTAACGCCTCAGACCACTGGTAATGTAACACCTCAGACCACTGGTAATCTAACACCTCAGACCACTGGTAATCTAACGCCTGCCCTCAGACCACTGGTAATCTAACGCCTCAGACCACTGGTAATCTAACGCCTGCCCTCAGACCACTGGTAATCTAACGCCTGCCTCAGACCACTGGTAATCTAACGCCTGCCCTCAGACCACTGGTAATCTAACGCCTCAGACCACTGGTAATCTAACGCCTCAGACCACTGGTAATCTAACGCCTCAGACCACTGGTAATCTAACGCCTGCCTCAGACCGCTGGTAATCTAACGCCTGCCCTCAGACCACTGGTAATCTAACACCTGCCTCAGACCACTGGTAATCTAACGCCTGCCTCAGACCACTGGTAATCTAACGCCTGCCTCAGACCACTGGTAATCTAATGCCTCAGACCACTGGTAATCTAACGCCTCAGACCACTGGTAATCTAACGCCTGCCCTCAGACCACTGGTAATCTAACGCCTCAGACCACTGGTAATCTAACGCCTCAGACCACTGGTAATCTAACGCCTGCCTCAGACCACTGGTAATCTAACGCCTCAGACCACTGGTAATCTAACGCCTCAGACCACTGGTAATCTAACGCCTGCCCTCAGACCGCTGGTAATCTAACGCCTGCCCTCAGACCGCTGGTAATCTAACACCTGCCTCAGACCACTGGTAATCTAATGCCTGCCTCAGACCACTGGTAATCTAACGCCTCAGACCACTGGTAATCTAACGCCTCAGACCACTGGTAATCTAACGCCTGCCCTCAGACCACTGGTAATCTAACGCCTCAGACCACTGGTAATCTAACGCCTCAGACCAATGGTAATCTAACGCCTGCCTCAGACCACTGGTAATCTAACGCCTGCCCTCAGACCACTGGTAATCTAACGCCTGCCCTCAGACCACTGGTAATCTAACGCCTCAGACCACTGGTAATCTAACGCCTCAGACCACTGGTAATCTAACGCCTCAGACCACTGGTAATCTAACGCCTGCCTCAGACCACTGGTAATCTAACGCCTCAGACCACTGGTAATTTAACGCCTGCCTCAGACCACTGGTAATCTAACACCGGCCTCAGACCACTGGTAATCTAATGCCTGCCTCAGACCACTGGTAATCTAACGCCTCAGACCACTGGTAATCTAACGCCTGCCCTCAGACCACTGGTAATCTAACAACTGCCCTCAGACCACTGGTAATCTAACGCCTGCCTCAGACCACTGGTAATCTAACGCCTGCTTCAGACCACTCGTAGAACAGCTCAGTGCGTTGTTAGATGCTGTTTTTGCCCTGCCGGCATTACTTTATACACAGAAGATCTCTGCTAAACACAGAATCACGTGGTTTATCCATCTCTCTGTGACCCGCTGATAACCTCAGAACAAAGCTGACTACAAATACATAGTTGCCAATGTCTTTGCAATTGATACAAACAAGCAAATACAAAAAACATGCTTCAAATGAAAAACCGAGATGACTGCATTAAAATATAAACAGTAGGCTATAGGCCTATTTCAATCATATTGAAACACATTTAATGTTCAATCAATTGAGTTATATTTTGCTACTTGTAGGCTACTGTCTGTAATTTGTCTCAATACATTTCATTATGTTTAGCCTAACATGTGAACAACGATGTGCCAAATTGGTGATTTTAGTGAATTTCTATTGGGTAGGCTAAGCCAATAAGCCACCTCAACATTTGTAATACACTACAGTATGTGGACACCTGCTCGTCCAACATCTCATTCCAAAATCATGGGCATTAATAAGGAGTTGGTCCCCCTTTTACTGCTATAACAGCCTCCGCTCTTCTGGAAAGGCTTTCCACTAGATGTTGGAAAATTGCTGCGAGGACTTGCTTCCATTCAACCACAAGAGTATTAGTGAGGTTGGGCACTGATGTTGGGCGATTAGGCCTGGCTCGGGGTTGGTGTTCCAATTCATCCCAAAGGAGTTTGATGGAGTTGTGGTCAGGGCTCTGTGCAGGCCAGTTAAGTTATTTCACACGGATCTCGACAAACAATTTCTATATGGACCTTGCTTTGTGCATGGGAGCATTGTCATGCTGAAACAGGAAAGGGCCTTCCCCAAACTGTTGCCACGAAATTGTAAGCATAAAATCGTCTAGAATGTAATTGTATGCTGTAGAGTTAAGATTTCCCTTCACTGGAACTAAGGGGCCTAGCCTGAACCATGAACAACAGCCCCATACCATTATTCCCCACCAAACTTTACAGTTGGCACTATGCATTCGGGCAGGTAGTGTTCTCCTGGCATCCGCCAAAACCAGATTCATCCGTTGGACTGCCATATGTTGAAGCGTGATTCATTACTCAAGAGAACACATTTCCACCGCTCCAGAGTCCAATGACAGTGAGCTTTACACCGCTCCAGTCAACGCTTCGCATTGCCCATGGTGATCTAAGTGATCAAAGGCTGCCATGGAAACCCATTTCATGAAGCTCTCGACGAACAGTTATTTTGCTGACGTTGCTTCCAGAGGCAGTTTGGAACTCGGTAGTGAGTGTTGCAAATGAGGACAGATGATTTTTACGCCCTACATGCTTCAGCACACGGTTGAGCCGTTCTGTGAGCTTGTGTGGCCTACAATTTCACAGCTGAGCCGATGTTGCACTTAGACTTTGCCACTTCACAATAACAGAACATACAGTTGACTGGGGAAGGTCTAGCAGGGCAGAAATCTGACAAACTGGATTGTTGGCAAGGTGGCAATCTATGACGGTGCCACATTGAAAGTCACTGAGCTCTTCCGTAAGGCCATTCTACTGACAATGTTTGTCTATGGAGATTGCATGGATGTGTGCTTGATTTTATACACCTGTCAGCAACGGGTGTGGCTGAAATAGCCGAATCCACTAATTTGAATTGGTGTCCACATGCTTTTACATATACAGTGGCAAGAAAAAGTATGTGAACCCTTTGGAATTACCTGGATTTCTGCATAAATTGGTAATCAAATTAAATCTGATCTTCATCTAAGTCACAACAATAGACAAACACAGTCTGCTTTAACTAATAACACACACATTAGTTTATGTTTCTTGTCTATATTGAATACATCATTTAAACATTCACAGTGTAGGTTGGAGAAAGTATGTGAACCCCTAGGCTAATGACTTCTCCAAAAGCTAATTGGAGTTAGGAGTCAGCTAACCTGGAGTCCAATCAATGAGACGAAATTGGAGATGTTGGTTTGAGCTGCCCTGCCCTATAAAAAACACTCACACAATTTGAGTTTGCTATTCACAAGAATTATTGCCTGATGTGAACCATGCATCGAACAAAAGAGATCTCAGAAGACCTAAGATTAAGAATTGTTGACTTGCATTAAGCTGGAAAGGGTTACAAAAGTATCTCTAAAAGCCTTGATGTTCTTCAGTCCACAGTAAGACAAATTGTCTATAAATGGAGAAAGTTCAGCACTGTTGCTACTCTCCCTGGGAGTGGCCATCCTGCAAAGATGACTGCATGAGCACAGTACAGAATGCTCAATGAGGTTAAGAAGAATCCTAGAGTGTCAGCTAAAGACTTACAGAAATATCTGGAACATGCTAACATCTCTGTTGACAAGTCTACGATATGTAAAACACTAAACAAGAATGGTGTTCATGGGAGGACACTACAGAAGAAGCCACTGCTGTCCAAAAAACCCCATTGCTGCACGTCTGAAGTTTGCAAAAGTGCACCTGGATGTTCCACAGCGCTACTGGCAAAATATTCTGTGGACAGATGAAACTACAGTTGAGTTGTTTGGAAGGAACACACAACACTATGTGTGGAGAAAAAAAGGCACCAACCATCTGTCCACCAATTGTAGCTCAACAGAAGTTGGGTGATGCAACAGGACAACGACCCAGAACACAGAAGTAAATCAACAACAGAAGGGCTTCAACAGAAGAAAATACGCCTTCTGGAGTGGCCCAGTCAGAGTTCTGACCTCAACCCGATTGAGATGCTGTGGCATGACCTCAAGAGAGCAGTTCACACCAGACATTCCAAGACTATTTCTGAACAAAACAGTTTTGTAAAGAGGGAGGGTCCAAAATTCCTCATGACCATGCAAGTCTGATCCGCAACTAAAGAAAATGTTTGGTTGAGGTTATATTTGCCAAAGGAGGGTCAACCAGTTATTAAATCCAAGGGTTCACATACTTTTTCCACCCTGCACTGTGAATGTTTACACGGTGTGTTCAATAAAGACATGAAAACATATATTTGTTTGTGTGTTATTAGTTTAAGAAAACTGTGTTTGTCTATTGTCGTGACCTAGATGAAGATCAGATAAAATTTTATGACCAATTTATGCAGAAATCCAGGTAATTCCAAAGGGTTCACATAGTTTTTCTTGCCACTGTATAGTGTATCTGGCGTATGTGACAATAAACATCAACAACAACAAAATAATTGATGTTAAGGAAAGATTTGAATGGAGAAATCCGAGACCAGCGCTCCCTTTCAAACCTTTCAGTATCGACTCCAACGACGTACTTAACAACCGCTCCCTCTGCCTGGTGTTTTGGAAAACGCACGTTACGTCTTCAGCCGTTGTAGGAAACGTGAATCGTTGAAACACTCATAAGAATAAATTCCATTGCTATCGGGGAAACCGGGCCCAGTACAGTCCAATGTCAACTATTTCTCTACTATATCAACCAGAAGTTTTTTTGTATTTTTCTTTAGTACCTAAAGTACTGAGAGTAGACACTGCCATAGCTTACATTAGCCCTCTTAAACATCTCCTTAAATTGTGGAAGTGCCCATCTTCTGAGTAGACAGACATACTGTAGATGTGCTCTGCTCTTAGCTCCTTGTCAGATTGATGGTCTCTTTGTTTAGGGACCTCAAGGAGAGCCGGGACCACCGGGTCAGCAGGGGATCCCAGGGACACACGTGAGTATTACAGACAGTATACAGTGTTACAGACACTATACAGTATTACAGACAGTATACAGTATTACAGACAGTGTACTGCATTACAGACAGTATACAGTGTTAGACAGTATACAGTGTTACAGACAGTATACAGTGTTACAGACAGTATACAGTATTACAGACAGTATACAGTATTACAGACAGTGTACTGCATTACAGACAGTATACAGTGTTACAGACAGTGTACTGCATTACAGACAGTATACAGTGTTACAGACAGTATACAGTGTTACAGACAGTATACAGTATTACAGGCAGTATACTGCATTACAGACAGTATACAGTACCACAGACAGTAACACTACCACAGACAGTATACAGTATTACAGACAGTATACAGTATTACAGACAGTATACAGTATTACAGACCGTATGCAGTGTTACAGACAGTGTACTGCATTACATACAGTATACAGTGTTACAGACAGTATACAGTGTTACAGACAGTATACAGTATTACAGACAGTATACAGTATTACAGACCGTATACAGTACCACAGACAGGAAAGGACAGACAGTTTCATCACAGCGCTTGATATTTTTGGCGAATGCTCTTGTTCGGTATTGACTGACCTTCATGTCTTAAAGTAATGATGTACTGTTGCTTCTCTTTGCTTATTTGAGCTGTTCTTGCCATAATGTGGACTTTCATAGCGTTGATGTCTTCACTATTATTCTACAAGGCAGAAAATAGTAAAAATAAAGAAAAGCCCTGGAATGAATAGGTGTGTCCAGACTTTTGACTGGTACTGTATATACAGTGCATTCTGAAAGTATTCAGACCCTTTGAATTTTTCCACATTTTGTTACATTACAGGTTTGTTCTAAAATGGATTCAATTGTTTTTTCCCGTCATCAATCTACACACAATACCCCATAATTACAAAACAAAAAAAGTTTTTTTAGACATTGTTGTACACTAATAAAAAATAAAAAACTGAAATATGACATTAACATACTGTAAGTATTCAGACCCTTTACTCAGTGCTTGGTTGAAGCACCTTTGGCAGCGATTACAGCCTTGAGTCTTCTTGGGTATGACGCTACAAGTTTGGCACACCTGTATTTAGGGCGTTTCTACCATTCTTCTCTGCAGATCCTCTCAAGCTCTGTCAGCTTGGATGGGGAGCATCGCTGCACAGGTATTTTCAGGTCTCTCCCAAGATGTTCGATCGGGTTCAAGTCCGGGCTCTGGCTGGGCCACTGAAGGACATTCAGAGACTTGTCCCGAAGCCACTCATGGTTTGTCTTGGCTGTGTGCTTAGGGTCATTGTTCTGTTGGAATGTGAACCTTCGCCCCAGTCTGAGGTCCTGAGCGCTCTGGAGCAGGTTTTCATCAACGATCTATCTGTACTTTGCTCTGTTCATCTTTCCCT
>NC_138319.1:36137500-36390000 GCF_965601325.2 Salmo salar
CCCAGCTTTGTGTGTGTGTGTGTATGTGTGTATGTGTGTGTGTGTGTGTGTTTATGCGTGTGTGTGTGTGTACGCGTGTGTGTGTACGCATTTATGTGCATGTGCGTGTGTGTGCTTGTGTTGCAGTTATGGCAACAGACTCTGAAGTTGTCTGTCTGCTTCTGTCCTGCAGGGACTTCCTGGTCCTCAAGGTCCCATCGGACCACCTGGTGAAAGAGTAAGTTGGAGCTCTGCTGTTCTGTTCCTTGTCAACAAAACTGACCTGAAAGTGTTGTATTTGTAAGTTAGTGGTCCAAAAGACAAACTGGAAAATGTCTGATCTGTTAGATGTAGATTTAAAGTACACAATACACAGACTGGAAAATACTTGTTTACCATAGTACTAGTACCTCCTCTGATGACCCAGTACCTCCTCTGAAGACCTAGTATCTCCTCTGAGAATCTAGTACCTCCTCTGAGGACCTAGTATCTCCTCTGAGGACCTAGTACTTCCTCTGAGGACCTAGTACTTCCTCTGAGGACCTAGTATCTCCTCTGAGGACCTAGTACTTCCTCTGAGGACCTAGTACTTCCTCTGAGGACCTAGTACTTCCTCTGAGGACCTAGTACTTCCTCTGAGGACCTAGTACCTCCTCGGAGGACCTAGTATCTCCTCTGAGGACCTAGGATCTCCCCTGATGACCTACTACCTCCTCTGAGGACCTAGTATCTCCTCGGAGGACCTAGTACTTCCTCAGAGGACCTAGTACTTCCTCGGAGGACCTAGTACTTCCTCGGAGGACCTAGTACATCCTCTGAGAACCTAGTACTCTACCTCCTCGGAGGACCTACTACCTCCTCTGAGAACCTAGTACTGTACCTCCTCGGAGGACCTAGTACTTCCTCTGAGAACCTAGTACTGTACCTCCTCGGAGGACCTAGTACTTCCTCGGAGGACCTAGTACTTCCTCGGAGGACCTAGTACTTCCTCGGAGGACCTAGTACTTCCTCGGAGGACCTAGTACCTCACCTGGAACATAAACATAGTCTTATTCTCAGATAGTTTTCCTCCAAGGTGATCTCAGTTGTCCCAGAAACAGACCTGAGGTCAGCAGATACATTGTTAAAGTAGTGTACAGTGTTGTTTTGACCTTTGACCAATCAGTGTTTCTATGTGTCTCGGTGTACAGGGGCCTCACGGCAGGTCGGGGTTGGCCGGTTTACCTGGATCAGATGGGCCTCCTGTACGTGATCTTCTGTTAATTCTGTCTCACACTCTTCTCCTCCTCTCACACTGTTGACTCAGACAACCCACCAGTACATACTGTAGTTTATAGAGGAGTATGACAACCCACCAGTACATACTGTAGTTTATAGAGGAGTAGGACAACCCACCAGTACATACTGTAGTTTATAGAGGAGTAGGACAACCCACCAGTACATACTGTAGTTTATAGAGGAGTAGGACAACCCACCAGTACACACTGTAGTTTATAGAGGAGTAGGACAACCCACCAGTACATACTGTAGTTTATAGAGGAGTAGGACAACCCACCAGTACATACTGTAGTTTATAGAGGAGTAGGACAACCCACCAGTACATACTGTAGTTTATAGAGGAGTAGGACAACCCACCAGTACATACTGTAGTTTATAGAGGAGTAGGACAACCCACCAGTACATACTGTAGTTTATAGAGGAGTAGGACAACCCACCAGTACATACTGTAGTTTATAGAGGAGTAGGACAATCCACCAGTACACACTGTAGTTTATAGAGGAGTATGACAACCCACCAGTACATACAGTAGTTTATAAAGGAGTAGGACAACCCACCAGTACATACTGTAGTTTATAGAGGAGTAGGACAACCCACCAGTACATACTGTAGTTTATAGAGGAGTAGGACAATCCACCAGTACACACTGTAGTTTATAGAGGAGTATGACAACCCACCAGTACATACTGTAGTTTATAAAGGAGTATGGCTAGTGACATCTACATTGTGATGGTGATATTAAATGTAGTTATCTGACTAGTTTGAGTCTCCTGTATGTGCTGTTCTTTTCACACCCGCTCAGCTCATCTGTACCCTAACAACCTAGCACCCCACAGCGACCACTACATGTCCATATGCAGTGGGAGAAAATGTATTCTTCTCGCTGTTGTTTACAGAAGTGTCAAGACACTTCTAGAAATGGCCATCCAACATGTCTCCCTTCCACTACAAACCACCATCCAACATCTCTCCCTTCCACTACAAACCACCATCCAACATCTCTCCCTTCCACTACAAACCACCATCCAACATCTCTCCCTTCCACTACAAACCACCATCCAACATCTCTCCCTTCCACTACAAACCACCATCCAACATCTCTCCCTTCCACTACAAACCACCATCCAACATCTCTCCCTTCCACTACAAACCACCATCCAACATCTCTCCCTTCCACTACAAACCACCATCCAACATCTCTCCCTTCCACTACAAACCACCATCCAACATCTCTCCCTTCCACTACAAACCACCATACAATATCTCTCCCTTCCACTACAAATCCCCATCCAATATCTCTCTTCCACTACAAACCACCATCCAATATCTCTCCCTTCCACTACAAACCACCATCCAACATCTCTCCCTTCCACTACAAACCACCATCCAACATCTCTCCCTTCCACTACAAACCACCATCCAACATCTCTCCCTTCCACTACAAACCACCATCCAACATCTCTCCCTTCCACTACAAACCACCATCCAACATCTCTCCCTTCCACTACAAACCACCATCCAACATCTCTCCCTTCCACTACAAACCACCATCCAACATCTCTCCCTTCCACTACAAACCACCATCCAATATCTCTCCCTTCTACTACAAACCACCATCCAATATCTCTCCCTTCCACTACAAACCACCATCCAATATCTCTCCCTTCCACTACAAATCACCATCCAACATCTCTCCCTTCCACTACAAACCACCATCTAATATCTCTCCCTTCCACTACAGACCACCATCCAACATCTCTCCCTTCCACTACAAACCACCTTCCAACATCTCTCCCTTCCACTACAAACCACCATCCAACATCTCTCCCTTCCACTACAAACCACCATCCAACATCTCTCCCTTCCACTACAAACCACCATCCAACATCTCTCCCTTCCACTACAAACCACCATCCAATATATCTTTGAATGTTGTACTGTTGTATAACCTACAGTGTGATGGTCAGGGTGAGAGAGAGGTGTCCTGAGGCCTAAGGGTCAGGGTGAGAGAGAGGCATCCTGAGGCCTAAGGTTCAGGGTGAGAGAGAGGCATCCTGAGGCCTAAGGTTCAGGGTGAGAGAGGGGCATCCTGAGGCCTAAGGGTCAGGGTGAGAGAGAGGCATCCTGAGGCCTAAGGGTCAGTGTGAGAGAGAGGCATCCTGAGGCCTAAGGGTCAGTGTGAGAGAGAGGCATCCTGAGGCCTAAGGGTCAGGGTGAGAGAGAGGCATCCTGAGGCCTAAAGCGTTCTCATTTACAGCCTTCTGCCCTTCTGTCTCCTCACACGTTTAATTCACAGCAGGCGTACAAGTTAAAGGTCTCTCCGTACGTAAACTAACCAGTCAATCAGACTGAACCTGGAGCTAGGATTGTTAAAGCCTCCATCACTACAGTCTGATGTACAGATGTATTCCATAGAGACATCAGACTCGAGGTGGTCCATAGACGGTTTACGTAACACAGAGCATCCAGGGTAGAGTAAAGTCATTTGTGTAATGTATTTTCTTACAGGGCCATCCTGGTAAAGAAGGTCCAACTGGTGAGAAGGGAGCTTTAGTAAGTGCAATTCATTTATTTGTTGATTAATTGATTGATTTATATTTCATTATTTTGAATATGATACATAAACAGAATAATTTGAATGGTTTATGACATATCTCTTATTGAGAGACTAATGAAGACATTGTGCTCTTTCTCTGTCTGTCTTCTGCAGGGCCAGGCAGGTCCCCAAGGTCCTATTGGTTATCCCGGTCATCGTGGTGTCAAGGTATGGGGTTGTAGCTCACCCAGGTAATGTTCAGTAACATCCTTAAGGTGGGACGACGTGTCAGGTTGGTAACTGTGGTCTGTTTTCTGTCTGTCTGTTAGGGTGCTGATGGCGTTCGTGGACTGAAGGGTGGAAAGGGAGAGAAGGTAAAGCTTCCTCTTTTCAAAATGTGACGCTTCGTATTCCTGCTGCTATTGTGTGTAAAAGTGTTGTGTAATTCCTAGCCCTGTCCTATCTGACCAATGAGTTGGAACACAACGTTCTCTCAAAAAGTCCTGTCACAAAGACTTCCTGCAGTCCAAAACGCCTACACTCTTAGAAATAAAGAGTTCCAAAAGGGTTATTCGGCTGTCCCCATAGGATAACTATTTTTGGTTCAAGGCAGAACCTCTTTTGGTTCCAGGTAGAACTATGTTGGGTTCCATGTAGAACCCTTTGTGTAAAGGACTCTACATGGAACTCAAAAGGGTTCTACCTGGAACCAAAAAGGGTTCTTCAAAGGGTTATCCAATAGGAACAGCCGAAGAACCCTTTTAGGTTCTAGATAGAAACAAAGGTGCTAAGAGTGTAGGAAGGACTTTCCTGATGTCAGACAGAAATGTTTGTTCCTTGAAGAACCTTCAAGGATATTTCATCAGGGTTGTCCCATTGACAAAGTCCTGTCACAAATTCTTTCTGCAGTCCAAAATGTCCACACTACTCCTAACTGTATTAGAACAGCCTCTTTGTATGAATACATTAATATAATTGAAAACCAAGAGCATGATGCTGATTCACTATTAAAATGTTGTCTTTACAACAGTAACACCATGGATATCAGGGTTATTATTGAAGTTAGGTTTTAAATGTACTTATGTAGAGATTTTAATGCAATCCCAAAACCTTGAGGAAGGAAGTTAGTGTTGGTTCTGAATAGAACATGAATGCACACCATCTCAGAGGTGAGGGCTTGTTGTGAAACATAAAACATGGTTTCAATGCTTTGGGTGCACCCACACAACTGCATTATGTGTTAGGAGGAGAAGAGACACAAACAGGTGACAGGCTGCACAGAGAGACTCAGAGAACAACAACAGAGATAAATAAAGTAGACAGTGGGAGACCAAGAACAGAGAGAAAGAAGACAGTGGGAGACAGAGAACAGAGACAGAGAGAAAGGAGGCAGTGGGAGACAGAGAATAGAGACAGAGAAAGGAGGCAGTGGGAGACAGAGAATAGAGACAGAGAAAGGAGGCAGTGGGAGACAGAGAATAGAGACAGAGAAAGGAGACAGTGGGAGACAGAGAACAGAGAGAAAGGAGACAGTGGGAGACAGAGAACAGAGAGAAAGGAGGCAGTGGGAGACAGAGAATAGAGACAGAGAAAGGAGGCAGTGGGAGACAGAGAATAGAGACAGAGAAAGGAGGCAGTGGGAGACAGAGAACAGAGACAGAGAGAAAGGAGGCAGTGGGAGACAGAGAATAGAGACAGAGAAAGGAGGCAGTGGGAGACAGAGAATAGAGACAGAGAAAGGAGACAGTGGGAGACAGAGAACAGAGAGAAAGGAGGCAGTGGGAGACAGAGAACAGAGAGAAAGGAGGCAGTGGGAGACAGAGAACAGAGAGAAAGGAGGCAGTGGGAGACCGAGAACAGAGAGAAAGGAGGCAGTGAGAGACAGATGGATGGAGAGAACAGAGGGTGAAAGGGACAAAGAGAGGTTTCCTTATTCTCTTGTTAACTCATCCACCATGTTTTCTAATGATCAAGCACACGTCCCTATAGCAGCATAATCAAGACAGAGCAGTGGCTGTTGCTCTTGTGGACATGCAGTGTCATTCCCCTCCTTGGCCACCAGATGACAGTAGTCTTCATGGCGTACAGATGTATCAAATGAAGTTCCATGTTTCATAATGGAAAGCTACAGCCCAGATTCATAGACATGTCTAGCGTTGCTATTAGATTAAAACAAAATTCTCTTTTAAAAATAAATATGTATCCAAAGATACTCTGCCACAGCAATTAGGTTACAATTATGTACAAGCTCAAGGCATACTGAATTCCCATGATCACTTACACATAACGACAGTTACTTAAAGGTCCATTCAATCTCTGAGGTCGATTTAATCTCTGAGGTCCATTTAATCTCTGAGGTCGATTTAATCTCTGAGGTCCATTTAATCTCTGAGGTCCATTTAATCTCTGAGGTCCATTTAATCTCTGAGGTCCATTTAATCTCTGAGGTCCATTCAATCTCTGAGGTCCATTCAATCTCTGAGGTCCATTTAATCTCTGAGGTCCATTTAATCTCTGAGGTCGATTTAATCTCTGAGGTCCATTTAATCTCTGAGGTCCATTCAATCTCTGAGGTCCATTCAATCTCTGAGGTCCATTTAATCTCTGAGGTCCATTTAATCTCTGAGGTCCATTTAATCTCCTACAAAGCAACAAAACAAGTAACCCTTTGATTGATGTTCCCTCTGATTTCAGGGTGAGGACGGTTTCCCTGGTTTCAAGGGAGACATGGGTCTCAAAGGTGACAGGGTGAGTTGACAACTCAATGATACCGATTCAGCCATCATTGTCATGTGTATGGTACACTTTCCACCATAGGCTACAGTAATGGTGCAATATCATATCTGTTGTCTGTTGGATGTGCTCAGGGTGAGCTTGGTATGCTTGGGCCCCGTGGTGAGGAAGGACCTGAGGGTCCCAAGGGCAGAGCAGGCCCCAACGGAGAGTCTGGCTCCATGGGGGGTGCTGGAGAGAAGGTAAAGTCTTCATTCTCACTCTCTCTTTGTCCTGTGAGGTGAATCTGTTAACAGCATATGACTTTTTGTCCTGTAAGGTCAATCTGTTAGCAGCATATCCCCCAAGCCTGTGGAAATACTTGAATTCCATTTTACAGTACAACTGTTTGAAACAGGAATACGTTTCCACACACTTCCAGTCAGATGCATATTTCTAAGCTTTCGGTCAGTCAACCTTCATATACAACTGTTTACCAATACATTGTGCTCATTCAAATATTAGTTTATGTTGACTTTTCTGTTGTCTTCAGGGAAAACTGGGTGTTCCAGGGTTACCCGGCTACCCAGGAAGACAAGGACCAAAGGTATGTAAACAAACCCAGTCTGTGATGCCTATGAGGATTTCTGGGAAAACTTTAATGAAAAGCATCCCACAAAACCCAGCTCATCTCAGTAAACACACCAAACGCCTACGCTCTTAGAAAAAAGGGTTCCAAAAGGATTCTTCGGCTGTCCCCATAGGATAACTATGTTTGGTTCAAGGCAGAAACCCTTTTGGTTCCAGGTAGAACGATTTTGGGTTCCATGTAGAACCCTTTGTGTAAAGGACTTTACATGGAACTCAAAGGGGTTCTACTTGGAACCAAAAGGGTTCTACCTGGAACCAAAAAGGGTTCTTCAAAGGGTTATCCAATAGGAACAGCCGAAGAACCCTTTTAGGTTCTAGCTAGCACCTTTTTTTCTACGAGTGTAGGAAGGAGTTTCCTGATGTCAGACAGACATTTTTGTTCCTTGAAGAACATTCAGGGATTTTTCATCAGGGTTGTTCAATTGGATGATCTGTCTTTCAATAGAAACCAATGATTCAATATGGAGGTACTGTTGATAGTGCCTGTCTGTTTCACTCAGAATTCTTCTTACACCCAGAAACCAACAAGGCATATTGTGTCCTCAGAGACCTAGATGGTGCACAAATCTCCCTCTTGTAACCATGAGAATTACAGTGATCTACAGTCAAACACAGACAGGTAGATTTGGTAATTAGCATCATATCACGTCCCCTAACAGGAAATACATGCCCTACTACTTATCCTTTTCTTACACATTACATCCAGCAATATGCTGTTCAGCAATCCACTGGTAATATGGATTAAAAGATTACAAACATTATGCTGGAAGATTATGTGGCATTCCGTGAGACGGTGTCTAATACATACTCTGTAGGGATAATTTACGCCTGAGAGCTATCAGAAGCTGGATTTTTATAAAGTGAACTATTGAAGTGTTGCCATGGGTGTCTGAAAGCACAGCCTTTGGGTTTAGAATTATGGCAGTTTCATAGTGAGACATCTGTAATCTTTCAAACTCTGAGTGTTTGGCCCCATCTATTTCCATCACATGACTTTGTGAATTCAGGCTTAGAAAATATTATACCTAAAGCTTTGAGATGGGAAAATAAAACGCTGGATTGATTTCATGTTTGAATGCTTTCGTGAACACCAGGACTGAAGTACACGGGTAAGCTAGTTTTGAATCTCGCCTTCACAACAAAGAGCCATAATTAGAAACCAGAAAGTCTTCACAGAACTGTGTGTGTGTGTCTGTTTACATGTTTACCCAAATCAGTAGTTTTCTTTTGATGTTGTTTGGCGTCTGTTCCATTTACTCATGTGATATGCTATCTCAAAGAACGTTTACAAAGACATCATGATTTTTGAAGTCTTTACAGAAAAAGGGACTGTGTGTGTGCGTACGTGTTTGTGTTTCATTTCCTTTATCATGTAAAACTACGTTTTGTACCACATTTGTATCTTATTATTCTGATGGTGATGTCATGAGCTCGTCACCGTTCAGCCGAGGAGTATTCTGTTGTCTGTTGTCCTGTCCACGGCACGGTGCAGGCTGGGTACAGACTCATCATATGACAGAGCTCTCTGTGTCTCCTATATACTAATAGAGGTTAACAGTCAACAACAACGACAAATGAAAGCAAAAACCCTCTCAAATCATTCCTCATTACATGGATATACTGATTCCTGACCCCTCCATTTATTCTCCTTGATCTGCAGGGTTCCGGCGGCTTCCCAGGCTTCCCAGGGGCCAACGGAGAGAAAGGAGCCAGGGTAAAATAAATAGTCCCGTCCCTGTTATTGTTTCTGTATGGCACTCACACACACTGTATCATAACACAAGCCAAAGGAAGTTGATTCCTGTTATCAAATAATTTGATTGATGACTTTGCACAAAATACAACCTCCAAGAATCAATGTGTAAGAGAGATGGAAAATGATGGTGATACTATTCTCTGTTGTCGACGCTTTCCTTTCCGATCTTCAACAGAAAGAAAGTCACACTCACCTTGAGTGTTTTAGCACAGACCTGGAGAGTCGCTTTGAGAACAACTAACTCAGGAAGTTTAGGCTGGATTGATCTTAAGGTTTCTGTCTAATTTAAATGTCTTACACTCGTCTGTTCTTCCAAAGGGCGTGGCGGGCAAAAACGGTCCAAGGGGACAAAGAGGTCCAACGGTAAGTCCTCCTACCTCACAGTCTCCTTCTCACATTCACTATTGTATGAAGTCTTACCTGGTCTCATATCAGTGTGTATTCTGAGCTTTGTCCTCCCCTTGTCTCACAGGGGCCACGAGGTGGTCGCGGTGCTAGAGGTTCAACAGGCAAGCCAGGCCCTAAGGTAACGACACTCTCCGTCTCAAAGACATGGTAATACCTACAGTGTATAACTGGTAATGTCTATGTGTCATTTATTACGGTGTCCACTTGGGAAACAGTAGAACATCTGATGCTGATTTCCTGTCTGTTGTGTTTCGCAGGGCACCGCGGGCAACGACGGGCCACCTGGCCCGCCTGGCGAGAGAGTAAGTCCCATAAGGCACTGCTTCCAAGGGGGGATGGGTTATGGTCCGGTGTATGGGGCTGACCCATCAATAATGAAATATGAAAAGGCTTGGAATAAGAAGCAGTTAAGCAGTTAAACCTCTGATGTTTCAAGGTTCTGACTGCCTGTCTGACATAGTGGTGGTTGGGTTGGAATAAAGAGTGGAAGGGTGAACCTGGACACGTGGTGTTCACCAATGGAAGCAAGGAAGCTACACTACACTACACCATACTACACCACACCCTACTACACTACACCCTACTACACCAAACCCTACTACACCACACCATACTACACCACACCATACTACACCGCACCCTACTACACTACACCACACCCTACTACACTACACCCTACTACACCAAACCCTACTACACCACACCCTACTACACTACACCCTACTACACCAAACCCTACTACACCACACCCTACTACACTACACCCTACTACACCACACCCTACTACACGACACCCTGCTACACTACACCCTACTACACCACACCATACTACACTACACCCTACTACACTACACCCTACTACACTACACCATACTACACTACACCCTACTACACCACACCCTACTACACCACACCCTACTACACTACACCCTACTACACCACACCCTTCTACACCACACCATTCTACACCACACCATACTACACCACACCCTCCTACTACACTACACCCTACTACACTACACGCTACTACACCACACCCTTCTACTACACTACACTCTACTACACCACACCCTACTACACTACACCACACCCCACTACACCACACCCTACTACACTACACCACACCCTACTACACCACACCCTACTACACTACACTATACCTTACTACACCACACCCTACTACACTACACCCTACTACACCACACCCTACTACACCACACCCTACTACACCACACCATACTACACCATAACCAACAGCACCCACCCAACCATGTCCAGCCACATCAGATCAGGCAGCAGCATATTCTCTGAGGCTAGCTAAACCTTGGATTGTCTGCCATGTTACTATTAGGAGCATCTCATTTCTAAGACTCAGACTGCCCCCCCCACCCCACACTTCCATTCTCTGATTGTCTCTCTGGTTATTCCAGGGACCTCAAGGACCCCAGGGCCCCGTCGGGTTCTCAGGACCAAAGGGCCCCCCTGTAAGTATCCTCTCACCTAGTGTCATGGTCACATTTCCAGGTTCAAGGAAAGCAATACAGTTGTATAGGGTGGGCTATGTATTGGGCTGTTTCACTGATTGGGTGTTGTAATCATTACTGTTACTGAAGCAGAACCCTGTTTCTCATCATCCTCTAGCCAGAAGACAAGTGTTCATTTCCTCCTATTGATTTGTGCTTGATTCATAGTTTCGACTTAACGTTGGCCGATAGTCATCCCTGTTTCCGCTTTGCTCCAAAACAGAACAAGGCATTACTGTGGAGGATGGACAGTTTTTTAGTTTAAAAATAGTTCTATTTTGATATATTTTCCATGTATTTGTAATAGAATAAGAAAAGTGATTACATTTGGTCAACACACCACAAATACTAGGAGAATCCACCATTAGATGTGGAGAAGGTGTTCCCCTCCTTCACGTGTCAGTCGTTGATAGAGTCTATGTTCTCTGTGTGGTTCATAGGGACCACCTGGAAAGGACGGGTTGCCCGGCCACCCAGGTCAGAGAGGAGAGACGGTGAGTGTTCCAATCCACGCCCCCTCGTTAGAGCTGTCACACACCTGGGCTCACCTGGCCAGTGGACTCGCTCGGACAGACACTTTCTGCCAGGTGTGAAACATAAGACTGCCTCTGCTCTCTCGGTGGCGGGAAAACCCTTCCTGACCAGTCAACTTTTTCACACCTGGATGGATTTGTCTCTCCTCAAGTCTGCATGGTTTTATAGCACCAGGAGCTCAGGTGTTGGACCTGCAGACACAAAGACCTTCTCCTCTGGTTAACCTGAGGTGTTTATGATACCTCAGACTTGGATGGGAATCTCTATAGCCAATCAAATGTTGTATTAAATCAAATCAAATGACATTGTGATGGTCACATAGACATATTGCAGGTGTAGAGAAATGCTTGTGTTCCTAGCTCCAACTGTGCAGTAATATTCACAAGGATACACACACATCTAAAAGTAAAAGAATGGAATTAAGAAATAAATAAATATTAGGATGAGCAATGTCAGAGTCGCATTGACTAAAATACAGTAGAACAAAGTAAATGCAGTAGAGCTCCTACGGAAAGTATTCAGACCCCTTGACTTTTTCCACATTTTGTTACGTTACAGCCTCATTCTAAAATGTATTAAATCATTTTTTTACACTACACACAATACCCCAAAGCAAAAACAGGTTTTTAGAAATGTTTGCTGATTTATTCTGTGTTGTTGAATTTTTCTGTTTGCTCAGGCAACGTTTGGCTAACAAGGAGGAACAAGGTCAAAGGGCGGGGATAACAGACCGTTTACTATCGTTTAATGGGATGGTCTCTGCGCGCCTTAGGGTTGAGTTCTATAAAATGATAAAAAGTGTGGAGATGTTTCAGGAGATATGGTGTGTTGGGGGGGCTGTCTGTATAGCTGGGGGAGATGTTTCAGGAGATATGGTGTGTTGGGGGGCTGTCTGTATAGCTGGGGGAGATGTTTCAGGAGATATGGTGTGTTGGGGGGCTGTCTGTATAGCTGGGGGAGATGTTTCAGGAGATATGCTGTGTTGGGGGGGCTGTCTGTATAGCTGGGGGAGATGTTTCAGGAGATATGGTGTGTTGGGGGGCTGTCTGTATAGCTGGGGGAGATGTTTCAGGAGATATGGTGTGTTGGGGGGCTGTCTGTATAGCTGGGGGAGATGTTTCAGGAGATATGGTGTGTTGGGGGGCTGTCTGTATAGCTGGGGAAGATGTTTCAGGAGATATGGTGTGTCGTGGGTGCTGTCTGTATAGCTGGGGGAGATGTTTCAGGAGATATGGTGTGTTGGGGGGGCTGTCTGTATAGCTGGGGAAGATGTGTTGGATATACGGTTGTAGAAGTGGTGAGGTTTTGGTTATTGTGATGTGTGGTGTGGTTTTGTATCATGGGGTAGAGGGCAAGGTCAGTATGCAGTACAAGGGATATTTGCTTTTTAAGGGGTGGGGGGGTTGGTGGTGGTGAGGTTTTAATGAAATGAGGATGTATCATTAAAGAAAGACTCAAAGTGTTCTTTCTCTCTCTCTGTCTCTCTCTCTGGTTCTCTCTCTGTATCTCTCTGTCTCTCTCTCTGGTTCTCTCTCTGTCTCTCTCTCTGTCTCTCTCTCTGTCTCTCTCTCTGGTTCTCTCTCTCTCTCTCTCTCTGTCTCTCTCTTTCTCTGGTTCTCTCTCTCTCTCTCTCTGTCTCTCTCTCTCTGGTTCTCTCTCTCTCTCTCTGTCTCTCTCTCTCTCTGGTTCTCTCTCTCTCTGGTTCTCTCTCTCTCTCTGGTTCTCTCTCTCTCTCTGTCTCTCTCCCTGTCTCTCCCTGTCTCTCCCTGTCTCTCCCTGTCTCTCTCTGTCTCTCTCTCTGTCTCTCTCTGGTTCTCTCTCTTCTCTCTCTCTGTCTCTCTCTGGTTCTCTCTGGTTCTCTCTCACTCTCTCTCTCTCTGTCTCTCTCTCTCACTCCCTCTCTCTGTCTCTCTCTCTGTCTCTCTCTGGTTCTCTCTGCTCTCTCTCTCTCTGTCTCTCTCTGGTTCTCTCTCTCTCTCTCTCTCTCTCTGTCTCTCTCTCTCTCTCTCTCTCTGTCTCTCTCTCTCTCTGTCTCTCTCTGGTTCTCTCTCTCTCTCTGTCTCTCTCCTCTCTCTCTCTCTGGTTCTCTCTCTCTCTGTCTTTCTCTGGTTCTCTCTCTTTCTCTGTCTTTCTCTGGTTCTCTCGGTCTCTCAATTCAATTCAAGAGGCTTAATTTTCATGGGAAACATATGTTTACATTTGCCAAAGCAAAAGCAAAATAAAAACGTGAACAGTAAATATTACACTCACACAAGTTCCAAAATAATGAAGACATTTCAAATGTCATATTATGTCTATATACAGTGTTGCAACGATGTGCAAATACTTAAAGTACAAAAGGGAAAATAAATCAACATAAATATGGTGTTTGTTCTTCTTTTCTTGTGGCAACAGGTCACACATATTGCTGCTGTGATGGCACACTGTTATATTTCACCCAATAGATTTATCAAAATTGGATTTGTTTTTCAAATTCTTTGTGGGTCTGTGTAATCAGAGGTAAGTATGTGTCTCGAATATGGTCATACATTTGGCAGGAGATTAGGAAGTGCAGCTCAGTTTCCACCTCATTTTGTGGGTAGTGTGCACATAGCCTGTCTTCTCTTGAGAGCCAGGTCTGCTTACGGCGGCCTTTCTCAATAGCAAGGCTATGCTCACTGAGTCTGTACATAGTCAAAGCTTTCCTTAAGTTTGGGTCAGTCACCGTGGTCAGGGTCAGTCACAGTGGGTCAGTCACAGTGGGTCAGTCACAGTGGGTCAGTCACAGTGGGTCAGTCACAGTGGGTCAGTCACAGTGATCAGTCACAGGGATCAGTCACAGTGATCAGTCACAGGGATCAGTCACAGTGGGTCAGTCACAGTGGGTCAGTCACAGTGGGTTAGTCACAGTGATCAGTCACAGTGGGTCAGTCACAGTGGGTCAGTCACAGTGGGTCAGTCACAGTGGGCCAGTCACAGTGGGTCAGTCACAGTGGGTCAGTCACAGTGGGTCAGTCACAGTGATCAGTCACAGTGATCAGTCACAGTGGGTCAGTCACAGTGGGTCAGTCACAGTGATCAGTCACAGTGGGTCAGTCACAGTGGGTCAGTCACAGTGATCAGTCACAGTGGGTCAGTCACAGTGGGTCGGTCACAGTGGGCCGGTCACAGTGGGTCGGTCACAGTGGGTCGGTCACAGTGGGTCGGTCACAGTGGGTCAGTCACAGTGATCAGTCACAGTGGGTCAGTCACAGTGGGTCAGTCACAGTGATCAGTCACAGTGGGTCAGTCACAGTGGGTTAGTCACAGTGATCACTCACAGTGGGTCAGTCACAGTGGGTCAGTCACAGTGGGTCAGTCACAGTGGGTCAGTCACAGTGGGTCAGTCACAGTGATCAGTCACAGTGGTCAGTCACAGTGGGCCAGTCACAGTGGGTCAGTCACAGTGGGTCAGTCACAGTGATCAGTGACAGTGGGTCAGTCACAGTGACCAGTCACAGTGGGTCAGTCACAGTGATCAGTGACAGTGGGTCAGTCACAGTGATCAGTCACAGTGGGTCAGTCACAGTGATCAGTGACAGTGGGTCAGTCACAGTGGGTCAGTCACAGTGGGTCAGTCACAGTGGTTCAGTCACAGTGATCAGTCACAGTGATCAGTCACAGTGGGTCAGTCACAGTGATCAGTCACAGTGGGTCAGTCACAGTGATCAGTCACAGTGATCAGTCACAGTGGGTCAGTCACAGTGGGTCAGTCACAGTGGGTCAGTCACAGTGGGGTCAGTCACAGTGGGTCAGTCACAGTGGGCCAGTCACAGTGGGTCAGTCATAGTGGGTCAGTCACAGTGGCCAGTCACAGTGGGTCAGTCACAGTGGGTCAGTCACAGTGGGTCAGTCACAGTGATCAGTCACAGTGGGTCAGTCACAGTGATTCTGCCTGTGTGTACTCTCTTTTCAGGGCCAAATAGCATTCTAGT
The DNA here is from genome assembly GCF_965601325.2 of Salmo salar. NCBI lineage: Eukaryota > Metazoa > Chordata > Actinopteri > Salmoniformes > Salmonidae > Salmo > Salmo salar. The sequence continues at coordinate 36,152,831 of NC_138319.1, forward strand.
TTGCTCAGTTTTTTTGTTAATACTTTCCAATGTGTCAAGGAATTATCTTTTTGTTTTCTCATGATTGGGTTGGGTCTAATTGTGTTGCTGTCCTGCGGCTCTGTGGGGTCTGTTTGTGTTTGTGAACAGAGCCACAAGACCAGCTTGCTTAGGGAACTCTTCTCCAGATTCATCTCTCTGTAGGTGATGGATTTGTTATGGAAGGTTTGGGAATCGCTTCCCTTTAGGTGGTTGGAAAATGTAACATCTATTTTCTGGATTTCGATAATTAGCGGGTATCGGCCTAATTCTGCTCTGCATGCATTATTTGGTGTTCTACGTTGTTCACTGAGGATAGTTTTTGCAGAATTATCTCTCTCAGAATTCTCTCTCTCTCTATGGTTATCTCTGTCTCTCTGGTTCTCTCTCTGGGTCTTTCTCTCTCTCTGGTTCTCTCTGGTTCTCTCTGTCTCTCTCTGTCTCTCTCTTCCTCTCTCTGTCTCTGTCTCTCTCTGTCTCTCTCTGTCTCTGTCTCTCTCTGTCTCTCTCTGGTTCTCTCTGTCTCTCTCTGGTTCTCTCTGTCTCTCTCTGGTTCTCTCTCTGTCTCTCTCTGTCTCTCTCTGGTTCTCTCTGTCTCTCTCTGTCTCTCTCTTCCTCTCTCTCTCTCTCTCTCTCTCTGTCTCTCTCTGTCTCTGTCTCTCTCTGTCTCTCTCTGGTTCTCTCTGTCTCTCTCTGGTTCTCTCTCTGTCTCTCTCTGTCTCTCTCTGGTTCTCTCTGTCTCTCTCTGTCTCTCTCTTCCTCTCTCTCTCCTCTCTCTCTGTCTCTCTCTGTCTCTCTCTGTCTCTCTCTGGTTCTCTCTGTCTCTCTCTGGTTCTCTCTGTCTCTCTCTGGTTCTCCCTCTGTCTCTCTCTGTCTCTCTCTGGTTCTCTCTGTCTCTCTCTGTCTCTCTCTTCCTCTCTCTCTTCCTCTCTCTCTCTCTCTCTCTCTGTCTCTCTCTGTCTCTCTCTGTCTCTCTCTGGTTCTCTCTGGTTCTCTCTGTCTCTATGGGCCAGGTCCTTCAGGGTGATGTATTCATGTGATGTAAGAGAGATAGAGAGAAACACATCCTGAGCTCAGAGACTAGACCACCCCAGAGTCCCCGACACACGCAGACACGCGCCTTTCTTAATGCAGCCAGAGGGTCTAGTGTTTCTTCCCTGCCCGGTCAATTCCAATTGAATGCACTCAATTCAAGAAGTGATTTTAATACACAATTCAAAAATATTACAACTTTTGAAAGAAACAGCATTCTTCTTTATTGAATTTTCAAGTCATTGAATTTTCAACTACTGAATTGGAATTTAAGTTTACTTCCTGAATTGACTGCATTTAATTTGAATTGACCCCAACCCAACTTCCCAGGTCATTGGTGGAAATCAGTAAATAGCGCCAGAGAGCCAGCTTCTCTCATCATCGCGTTGTGTTCCAGGCCTTCAAATAAACTGAGTTACAGTTGAATAGACTGATTCTGTATTTTAACAAGCATATCATAATAACAGCATGGAACACCGGGGAGAATTACCTGTAACATGATAAACAGTGTGTCTCTCTGCATGTCCCACTGTTCTCCTTTAGACTTTATGCAGCAAAGCTTTGCCTTCATCCCTCTCAGTTTGTATTCACCTCACAGGGCAGTAAAACCTGCTAACAGCTCTATGGAGCAGGGAGCACCCCAATCATAAACTGTTCCTCTCAATTTGTTGTTTTTCCACCCAAGTCATACATTAGCTGAGGTGCTGGTTTTATTACCTGGTAACAGGCTGGGGGAGCGAGTAAAAGCAGAATGGATCACTGCAATAAAATGTTCAAGTCTCTCAGGCCCTAGTCAGTGGGTATGGACCCAGCCTGCTATCCACCCAGTCAGGCTCTAGACAGTGGGTATGGACCCATCCTCCCAGTCAGGCTCTAGACAGTGGGTATGGACCCATCCTCCCAGTCAGGCTCTAGACAGTGGGTATGGACCCATCCGCCCAGTCAGGCTCTAGACAGTGGGTATGGACCCATCCTCCCAGTCAGGTTCTAGACAGTGGGTATGGACCTGTCCTCCCAGTCAGGCTCCAGACAGTGGGTATGGACCCATCCGCCCAGTCAGGTTCTAGACAGTGGGTATGGACCCATCCACCCAGTCAGGCTCTAGACAGTGGGTATGGACCCATCCACCCAGTCAGGCTCTAGACAGTGGGTATGGACCCATCCTCCCAGTCAGACACTAGACAGTGGGTATGGACCCGTCCTCCCAGTCAGGCTCTAGACAGTGGGTATGGACCCAGCCTGCTATCCACCCAGTCAGGTTCTAGACAGTGGGAATGGACCCAGCCTGCTATCCACCCAGTCAGGCTCTAGACAGTGGGTATGGACCCATCCTCCCAGTCAGACACTAGACAGTGGGTATGGACCCATCCTCCCAGTCAGGCTCTAGACAGTGGGTATGGACCCAGCCACCCAGTCAGGCTCTAGACAGTGGGTATGGACCCATCCACCCAGTCAGGTTCTAGACAGTGGGTATGGACCCATCCACCCAGTCAGGCTCTAGACAGTGGGTATGGACCCATCCTCCCAGTCAGACACTAGACAGTGGGTGTGGACCCAGCCTGCTATCCACCCAGTCAGGTTCTAGACAGTGGGTATGGACCCATCCACCCAGTCAGACACTAGACAGTGGGTATGGACCCAGCCTGCTATCCACCCAGTCAGGTTCTAGACAGTGGGTATGGACCCAGCCTGCTATCCACCCAGTCAGGCTCTAGACAGTGGGTATGGACCCATCCTCCCAGTCAGACACTAGACAGTGGGTATGGACCCAGCCTGCTATCCACCCAGTCAGGTTCTAGACAGTGGGTATGGACCCAGCCTGCTATCCTCCCAGTCAGGCTCTAGACAGTGGGTATGGACCCATCCACCCAGTCAGGCTCTAGACAGTGGGTATGGACCCAGCCTCCCAGTCAGACACTAGACAGTGGGTATGGACCCGTCCTCCCAGTCAGGCTCTAGACAGTGGGTATGGACCCAGCCTGCTATCCACCCAGTCAGGTTCTAGACAGTGGGAATGGACCCAGCCTGCTATCCACCCAGTCAGGCTCTAGACAGTGGGTATGGACCCATCCTCCCAGTCAGACACTAGACAGTGGGTATGGACCCATCCTCCCAGTCAGGCTCTAGACAGTGGGTATGGACCCAGCCACCCAGTCAGGCTCTAGACAGTGGGTATGGACCCATCCACCCAGTCAGGTTCTAGACAGTGGGTATGGACCCATCCACCCAGTCAGGCTCTAGACAGTGGGTATGGACCCATCCTCCCAGTCAGACACTAGACAGTGGGTGTGGACCCAGCCTGCTATCCACCCAGTCAGGTTCTAGACAGTGGGTATGGACCCATCCACCCAGTCAGACACTAGACAGTAGGTATGGACCCAGCTTGCTATCCACCCAGTCAGGTTCTAGACAGTGGGTATGGACCCAGCCTGCTATCCACCCAGTCAGGCTCTAGACAGTGGGTATGGACCCATCCTCCCAGTCAGACACTAGACAGTGGGTATGGACCCAGCCTGCTATCCACCCAGTCAGGTTCTAGACAGTGGGTATGGACCCAGCCTGCTATCCTCCCAGTCAGGCTCTAGACAGTGGGTATGGACCCAGCCTGCTATCCACCCAGTCAGGCTCTAGACAGTGGGTATGGACCCAGCCTGCTATCCACCCAGTCAGACACTAGACAGTGGGTATGGACCCATCCAGCCAGTCAGGCTCTAGACAGTGGGTATGGACCCATCCACCCAGTCAGGCTCTAGACAGTGGGTATGGACCCATCCACCCAGTCAGGCTCTAGTCAGTGGGTATGGACCCATCCTCCCAGTCAGGCTCTAGACAGTGGGTATGGACCCAGCCTCCCAGTCAGACACTAGACAGTGGGTATGGACCCGTCCTCCCAGTCAGGCTCTAGACAGTGGGTATGGACCCAGCCTGCTATCCACCCAGTCAGGTTCTAGACAGTGGGAATGGACCCAGCCTGCTATCCACCCAGTCAGGCTCTAGACAGTGGGTATGGACCCATCCTCCCAGTCAGACACTAGACAGTGGGTATGGACCCATCCTCCCAGTCAGGCTCTAGACAGTGGGTATGGACCCAGCCACCCAGTCAGGCTCTAGACAGTGGGTATGGACCCATCCACCCAGTCAGGTTCTAGACAGTGGGTATGGACCCATCCACCCAGTCAGGCTCTAGACAGTGGGTATGGACCCATCCTCCCAGTCAGACACTAGACAGTGGGTGTGGACCCAGCCTGCTATCCACCCAGTCAGGTTCTAGACAGTGGGTATGGACCCATCCACCCAGTCAGACACTAGACAGTGGGTATGGACCCAGCCTGCTATCCACCCAGTCAGGTTCTAGACAGTGGGTATGGACCCAGCCTGCTATCCACCCAGTCAGGCTCTAGACAGTGGGTATGGACCCATCCTCCCAGTCAGACACTAGACAGTGGGTATGGACCCAGCCTGCTATCCACCCAGTCAGGTTCTAGACAGTGGGTATGGACCCAGCCTGCTATCCTCCCAGTCAGGCTCTAGACAGTGGGTATGGACCCAGCCTGCTATCCACCCAGTCAGGCTCTAGACAGTGGGTATGGACCCAGCCTGCTATCCACCCAGTCAGACACTAGACAGTGGGTATGGACCCATCCACCCAGTCAGACACTAGACAGTGGGTATGGACCCATCCAGCCAGTCAGGCTCTAGACAGTGGGTATGGACCCATCCACCCAGTCAGGCTCTAGACAGTGGGTATGGACCCATCCACCCAGTCAGGCTCTAGTCAGTGGGTATGGACCCATCCTCCCAGTCAGGCTCTAGACAGTGGGTATGGACCCATCCAGCCAGTCAGGCTCTAGACAGTGGGTATGGACCCATCCAGCCAGTCAGGTACTAGACAGTGGGTATGGACCCATCTAGCCAGTCAGGCTCTAGACAGTGGGTATGGACCCAGCCTGCTATCCTCCCAGTCAGGTTCTAGACAGTGGCTATGGACCCATCCAGCCAGTCAGGTTCTAGACAGTGGGTATGGACCCAGCCTGCTATCCACCCAGTCAGGTTCTAGACAGTGTGTATGGACCCATCCTCCAAGTCAGGTTCTAGACAGTGGGTATGGACCCATCCACCCAGTCAGGTTCTAGACAGTGGGTATGGACCCGTCCTCCCAGTCAGACTCTAGACAGTGGGTATGGACCCAGCCACCCAGTCAGGCTCTAGACAGTGGGTATGGACCCATCCAGCCAGTCAGGCTCTAGACAGTGGGTATGGACCCATCCTCCCAGTCAAGTTCTAGACAGTGGGTATGGACCCAGCCTGCTAACCTCCCAGTCAGGCTCTAGACAGTGGGTATGGACCCAGCCACCCAGTCAGGTTCTAGACAGTGGGTATGGACCCATCCACCCATTCAGGCTCTAGACAGTGGGTATGGACCCAGCCTGCTATCCACCCAGTCAGACACTAGACAGTGGGTATGGACCCAGCCTGCTATCCACCAGTCAGGCTCTAGACAGTGGGTATGGACCCATCCACCCAATCAGGCTCTAGACAGTGGGTATGGACCCATCCTCCCAGTCAGACTTTAGACAGTGGGTATGGACCCAGCCACCCAGTCAGGCTCTAGACAGTGGGTATGGACCCATCCTCCCAGTCAGACTCTAGACAGTGGGTATGGACCCATCCTCCCAGTCAGGCTCTAGACAGTGGGTATGGACCCATCCTCCCAGTCAGACACTAGACGGTGGGTATGGACCCAGCCTGCTATCCACCCAGTCAGGTTCTAGACAGTGGGTATGGACCCAGCCACCCAGTCAGGCTCTAGACAGTGGGTATGGACCCATCTACCCAGTCAGGTTCTAGACAGTGGGTATGGACCCAGCCTGCTATCCTCCCAGTCAGGCTCTAGACAGTGGGTATGGACCCAGCCTGCTATCCACCCAGTCAGGCTCTAGACAGTGGGTATGGACACAGCCTGCTATCCACCCAGTCAGACACTACACAGTGGGTATGGACCCATCCACCCAGTCAGACACTAGACAGTGGGTATGGACCCATCCAGCCAGTCAGGCTCTAGACAGTGGGTATGGACCCATCCTCCCAGTCAGACTCTAGACAGTGGGTATGGACCCATCCTCCCAGTCAGACTCTAGACAGTGGGTATGGACCCATCCATCCAGTCAGGCTCTAGACAGTGGGTATGGACCCGTCCTCCCAGTCAGGCTTTTGACATTGGGTATGGACCCATCCACCCAGTCAGGCTCTAGACAGTGGGTATGGACTCATCCACCCAGTCAGGCTCTAGTCAGTGGGTATGGACCCAGACTGCTATCCACCCAGTCAGGCTCTAGACAGTGGGTATGGACTCATCCACCCAGTCAGGCTCTAGACAGTGGGTATGGACCCAGCCTGCTATCCACCTAGTCAGGCTTTAGACAGTGGGTATGGACCCAGCCTGCTATCCGCCCAGTCAGGCTCTAGACAGTGGGTATGGACCCAGCCTGCTATCCGCCCAGTCAGGCTCTAGACAGTGGGTATGGACCCAGCCTGCTATCCACCCAGTCAGGCTCTAGACAGTGGGTATGGACCCAGCCTGCTATCCTCCCAGTCAGGTTCTAGACAGTGGGTATGGACCCATCCTCCCAGTCAGGTTCTAGACAGTGGGTATTGACCCATCCAGCCAGTCAGGTTCTAGACAGTGGGTATGGACCCATCCAGCCAGTCAGGCTCTAGACAGTGGGTATGAACCCAGCCTGCTATCGTCCCAGTCAGGTTCTAGACAGTGGGTATGGACCCATCCAGCCAGTCAGGTTCTAGACAGTGGGTATGGACCCAGCCTGCTATCCACCCAGTCAGGTTCTAGACAGTGGGTATGGACCCATCCTCCCAGTCAGGTTCTAGACAGTGGGTATGGACCCATCCACCCAGTCAGGCTCTAGACAGTGGGTATGGACCCATCCACCCAGTCAGGCTCTAGACAGTGGGAATGGACCCATCCTCCCAGTCAGGTTCTAGACAGTGGGTATGGACCCATCCTCCCAGTCAGGTTCTAGACAGTGGGTATGGACCCATCCACCCAGTCAGGCTCTAGACAGTGGGTATGGACCCATCCACCCAGTCAGGCTCTAGACAGTGGGAATGGACCCATCCTCCCAGTCAGGCTCTAGACAGTGGGTATGGACCCAGCCTGCTATCCACCCAGTCAGGTTCTAGACAGTGGGTATGGACCCAGCCTGCTATCCACCCAGTCAGGCTCTAGACAGTGGGTATGGACCCAGCCTGCTAACCTCCCAGTCAGGCTCTAGACAGTGGGTATGGACCCATCCACCCATTCAGGCTCTAGACAGTGGGTATGGACCCAGCCTGCTATCCACCCAGTCAGACACTAGACAGTGGGTATGGACCCAGCCTGCTATCCACCCAGTCAGGTTCTAGACAGTGGGTATGGACCCAGCCACCCAGTCAGGCTCTAGACAGTGGGTATGGACCCATCCACCCAGTCAGGTTCTAGACAGTGGGTATGGACCCAGCCTGCTATCCTCCCAGTCAGGCTCTAGACAGTGGGTATGGACCCATCCTGCTATCCACCCATTCAGGCTGGATGGACCCATCCAGCAAGTCAGGTTCTAGACAGTGGGTATGGACCCAGCCTGCTATCCACCCAGTCAGGTTCTAGACAGTGGGTATGGACCCATCCTCCCAGTCAGGTTCTAGACAGTGGGTATGGACCCATCCACCCAGTCAGGCTCTAGACAGTGGGTATGGACCCATCCACCCAGTCAGGCTCTAGACAGTGGGTATGGACCCATCCTCCCAGTCAGGTTCTAGACAGTGGGTATGGACCCATCCTCCCAGTCAGGCTCTAGACAGTGGGTATGGACCCAGCCTGCTAACCTCCCAGTCAGGCTCTAGACAGTGGGTATGGACCCATCCACCCATTCAGGCTCTAAACAGTGGGTATGGACCCAGCCTGCTATCCTCCCAGTCAGGCTCTAGACAGTGGGTATGGACCCATCCTGCTATCCACCCAGTCAGGCTCTAGACAGTGGGTATGGACCCAGCCACCCAGTCAGGCTCTAGACAGTGGGTATGGACCCATCCAGCCAGTCAGGCTCTAGACAGTGGGTATGGACCCATCCTCCCAGTCAGACTTTAGACAGTGGGTATGGACCCAGCCACCCAGTCAGGCTCTAGACAGTGGGTATGGACCCAGCCACCCAGTCAGGCTCTAGACAGTGGGTATGGACCCATCCAGCCAGTCAGGCTCTAGACAGTGGGTATGGACCCAGCCTGCTATCCACCCAGTCAGGTTCTAGACAGTGGGTATGGACCCATCCTCCCAGTCAGGTTCTAGACAGTGGGTATGGACCCGCCCACCCAGTCAGGCTCTAGACAGTGGGTATGGACCCATCCACCCAGTCAGACTTTAGACAGTGGGTATGGACCCAGCCACCCAGTCAGGCTCTAGACAGTGGGTATGGACCCATCCAGCCAGTCAGGCTCTAGACAGTGGGTATGGACCCATCCTCCCAGTCAGACTCTAGACAGTGGGTATGGACCCATCCTCCCAGTCAGGCTCTAGACAGTGGGTATGGACCCAGCCTGCTATCCACCCAGTCAGGCTCTAGACAGTGGGTATGGACCCAGCCACCCAGTCAGGCTCTAGACAGTGGGTATGGACCCAGCCACCCAGTCAGGCTCTAGACAGTGGATATGGACCCATCCAGCCAGTCAGGTTCTAGACAGTGGGTATGGACCCAGCCTGCTATCCACCCAGTCAGGCTCTAGACAGTTGGTATGGACCCGTCCACCCAGCATAGCAGAGTCTGAGGAAGCATTCATTGCATATAAAGATTTACAGCTCTTGATTTGTTATTTAGGCCAATAGTCAATCCATTCATCACTCTGCCACACGATAATGACTCCACAAGAAGTCATCAAACATTTTAACGCCTTACAACTGAAAAGCTTTTGCCCATAAACATGTCCTAACAAAAGCAAACCCCTGGCTCGACAACACTATTCACCTCCCAGAATAAGTCTAACTACTCTGATATAAAAGCAGACATAAAATGTGACATGATTTGCGTCAGCTATCTACCATCCTTTTGTTTATTTTGACATGACATAGTCAATGTATCTCCACCCTGCCTTTGTGTTGGATGTCTCTGTATTTTCTGTATCTTATTATGGTCGTTGAATATACTTTGACTTTGTCCATTCTTGTTGTCTGGAGTTGACATCATGGATAAGAGCGTCTGCTAAATTACGTAAATGTAAATGTAATGTAAATGATGTACTATTGTAAAGTGGTTGTTCCACTGGATATCATAAGGTGAATGCACCAATTTGTAAGTCGCTCTGGATAAGAGTGTCTGCTAAATGACGTAAATGTAATGTAAAAAATCATAGCAATACAATGCAAACAAATCAAATCAGAGTTTATTTGTCACGTGCGCCCCGAATACAACAGCTGTAGACCTTACAGTGAAATGCTTACTTACAGGCTCTAACCAATAGTGCAAAAAAGGTATTAGGTGAACAACAGGTATGTAAAGAAATAAAACAGTAAAAAGACAGGCTATGTACAGTAGTGAGGCTATAAAAGTAGCGAGGCTACATACAGACAGCGGTTAGTCAGGATGATTGAGGTAGTATGTACATGTAGATATGGTTAAAGTGACTATGCATATATGATGAACAGAGAGTAGCAGTAGCGTAAAAGAGGGGTTGGCGGGTGGTGGGACACAATGCAGATAGCCCGGTTAGCCACTGTGCGGGAGCACTGGTTGGGCAGCCCAATTGAGGTAGTATGTACATGAATGTATAGTTAAAGTGACTATGCATATATGATAAACAGAGAGTAGCAGCAGATGCATTCTGACAATAAATTGATGAAGACGTTCACGCCATCTTTGATCTGATCTGAATCAAACAGACAGCTGATGGATTTCACGTCTGATTCCATCACTATGCTTGATGTCTGACCAATTAGCATCAAATCCACTTCAGATATTGAGATCATAGTTTTACTTTAGATGAACATATCATTAGGATGATATTTCCCTTTTGGAGACTCAGATTAAATCCTTACTATAACATGGAGTTCGTTATGTCCTTGTTATTCTCCTGCCTTTTGAATAAACTTCTTAGCCATTTTCCTAGACACAGATAAAGCTTTCTTCTGAACTAATAAGCATGCTCAATGGAGAATCTCAATTGAAATTGATGTTTATTCTAGGACTAGGCTTGGTCTGTGTCTGGGTAACTGGTTCCTGGCCCCTGATGTCTGGGTAACTGGTTCCTGGTGTCTGGGTAACTGGTTCCTGGTCCCTGGTGTCTGGGTAACTGGTTCCTGGTCCCTGGTGTCTGGGTAACTGGTTCCTGGTGTCTGGGTAACTGGTTCCTGGCCCCTGGTGTCTGGGTAGCTGGTCCCTGGTGTCTGTGTCTGTGTAACTGGTTCCTGGCCCCTGGTGTCTGTGGAACTGGCCCCTGGTTCCTGGGTAACTGGTTCCTGGTCCCTGGTTTCTGGGTAACTGGTCCCTGGTGTCTGTGTCTGGGTAACTGGTTCCTGGTGTCTGGGTAGCTGGTTCCTGGTGTCTGTGTCTGAGTAACTGGTTCCTGGTCCCTGGTGTCTGGGTAACTGGTTCCTGGTGTCTGGGTAACTGGTTCCTGGTCCCTGGTGTCTGTGTAACTGGCCCCTGGTGTCTGGGTAACTGGTTCCTGGTCCCTGGTTTCTGGGTAACTGGTCCCTGGTGTCTGTGTCTGGGTAACTGGTTCCTGGTCCCTGGTGTCTGAGTAACTAGTTCCTGGTGTCTGGGTTACTGGTTCCTGGCCCCTGGTGTCTGGGTAACTGGTTCCTGGTGTCTGTGTAACTGGTTCCTGGTGTCTGTGTCTGGGTTCCTGGTCCCTGGTGTCTGGGTAACTGGTTCCTGGTGTCTGGGTAACTGGTTCCTGGTCCCTGGTGTCTGGGTAACTGGTCCCTGGTGTCTGTGTTTGGGTAACTGGTTCCTAGTATCTGTGACTGGTTAACTGGTTCCTGGTGTCTGTGTCTGGGTAACTGGTTCCTGGCCCCTGGTGTCTGGGTAACTGGTTCCTGGTGTCTGGTGTCTGGGTAACTGGTTCCTGGTGTCTGGTGTCTGGGTAACTGGTTCCTGGTGTCTGGGTAACTGGTTCCTGGCCCCTGGTGTCTGGGTAACTGGTTCCTGGTGTCTGTGTTTTGTCTGGATTCTTTGTTTAACCTTGTTATTGCAGCAATGATCTCTGGGTAAAAGGGATCACATTTTACCTTGTGGTGATGAGATGCTTCATGTTGCCACATGGTGGTGAGATGGTAACTAAGTAAGCAGGATCAATGTCTATTATAAATATCTTCTACTAAATGTAGCATCTAAAGTTACATCCTAAACATGACAACATGGAAATAAACAAAGAAAAAAAGAAAAAAACAAATGACTGGAACATAACATGAAGTTTATCATGTAATATGTCCATAACTAATGTGTTTTCATGGACCATGCACACGGTAATTGCTTGGTTCTCTTCAATAGGATCCATTAGAAATGCTCCTCATCCTCTCACCCTTGTCAACACAGTACATTCAGTGGTTGTCCATTGGGATGCACACAACACTGACTCCACTATGTCCACTAGATTAATCATTTTGGAAGGTTGACATCAATAGCAGGATTGGAGGAAGTTATTGCATGGATTGAGTTGTTCCGCAAAAATGTTCAATGTGATTGATATGTTGTTCTTGTCCACAGGGATTCCAAGGAAAGACAGGTCCACCCGGCCCAGGAGGAGTTGTTGGTCCTCAGGTAAGGTACTATAGGTTTACTACAGGTAAGACACTATAGGTTTACTACAGGTACTATAGGTTTATTACAGGTAAGGTACAATAGGTTTACTACAAGTACTATAGGTGTACTACAGGTAAGGTACTACAGGTGTACTACAGGTACTATATGTTTACTACAGGTAAGGTACTATAGGTTTACTACAGGTAAGGTACTACAGGTGTACTACAAGTAAGGTACTATAGGTTTACTACAGGTAAGACACTATAGGTTTACTACAGGTACTATAGTTTTACTACAGGTAAGGTACAATAGGTTTACTACAAGTACTATAGGTGTACTACAGGTAAGGTACTATAGGTTTACTACAGGTACTATAGGTTTACTACAGGTAAGGTACAATAGGTTTACTACAAGTACTATAGGTTTACTACAGGTAAGGATCTATAGGCTTACTACAGGTAAGGTACTATATGTTACTATATGTTTACTACAGGTAAGGAACTGTAGGTTTATTACAGGTACTATAGGTTTACTTCAGGTACTATAGGTTTACTACAGGTAAGGATCTATAGGTTTACTGCAGGTACTATAGGTTTACTACAGGTACTATAGGTTTAACACAGGTACTATAGGTTTACTACACTGGCTATAGGTTACTGTAGGTACTATAGGTTTACAAGAGGTACTATAGGTACTATAGGTTTACTACAGGTAAGGTAGTATAGGTTACTATAGGTACTATAGGTTTACTACACGGGCTATAGGTTACTGTAGGTACTAGAGGTACTATAGGTACTATAGGTTTACCTCAGGTAAGATGCTATAGGTTTACTACAGGTAAGGTACTATATGTTACTATAGGTATTATATGTTTACAACTGGTACAATATGTTTACTACAGGCATTATAGGTTTGCTACAGGTGCTATAGGTTTAGTACGGGTACTATAGGTTACTATAGGTACTATAGGTTTACTACAGTTAAGGTACTATATGTTACTATAGGTACTATAGGTTTACTACAGGCACTATAGGTTACTATAGATACTATAGGTTTACTACAGGTACTATAGGTTTACTACAGGAACTATAGGTTCACATAGGTACTATAGGTTTACTACAGGTACGATAGCTTACTACAGGTACTATAGGTTGCTATAGGTACTATAGGTTGCTATAGGTACTATAGGTTTACTTCAGGTAAGGTACTATAGGTTTACTGCAGGTACTATATGTTTACTACAGGTCCTATAGGTTTACTACAGGTAAGGTACTATAGGTTTACTACAGGTAAGGTACTATAGGTTTACTGCAGGTACTATATGTTTACTACAGGTACTATAGGTTTACTACATGTAAGGTACTATAGGTTACTGTAGGTACTATAGGTTTACTACAAGTACTATAAGTTTACTACAGGTTAGGTATTCCCTGTGGCTCAGTTGGTAGAGCATGGTGTGTGCAATGCCAGGGTTGTGGGTTCGATTCCCGCGGGGGGCCAGTACAATTATTATAATTTTTTTAATGCATGAAATGAAATGTATGAAATGTATGCACTCACTACTGTAAGTCGCTCTGGATAAGAGCGTCTGCTAAATGACTAAAATGTAAATGTAAAAATGTATTATAGGTTTACTACAGGTAAGGAAGTATAGGTTACTATATGTACTATAGGTTTACTACAGGTACTATAAGTTTACTACAGGTAAGGTACTATAGGTTTACTACAGGTAAGGAATTACAAGTTACTTTAGGTTTTCTACATTTAAGGTACTATAGGTTTACTACAGGTAAGGAGCTATAGGTTTACTACAAGTAAGGAACTATAAGTTACTTTAGGTTTTCTACAGTTAAGATACTATCCTGGAACTATTATGGACTAAATTAATGTAGCACAGGTAAGTAAACATAATAAGATACATTTATGAAGAACTTTTCAGATTGTTCAAACATACTTACATTATCCAGATCTCACGTCATTCACTAGCAGAAGTGATAGAGTACATGTATAATATTGTCGTCTGTCATAGGTTTGGAATTATCTAAGGGTCTCATGTTATGGTAGAGTGGCTCATGCCTCTACCAATGATGCCCATAATTTCTTCTTCTTCTTCTTCTTCTTCACTTCCTCCAGGGCCCCACAGGAGAGACCGGTCCCGTCGGTGAGAGAGGTCACCCTGGATCCCCAGGACCACCCGGAGAGCAGGGTCTTCCTGGCTCTGCTGGCAAAGAGGGAGCCAAGGTAAACATTCCTAAAGACCCACCTCACTGGAATAAACTTGACAGCTCAACAGATCTCCAGAACTCCACGGCTCTGACCAAAACATATTTAAAAAAACAAAACAATACTCGATACAGATTATGCCTAGTCCTGAAATAAAACGTGAACAATTGGAGAATCTCCACTGAACATGTTTTTGGTCCAGGAATGTAAGCATGAAGTGTATTTTGGCAGACAGCTGGTGAAGTTAGCAGATGGTTGGGGACTGAGGGTTGGGGAGTGGTTGAATTCCCATGCATCCCGATTGCCAATATAAAATCAAATCAAAGTTTATTTGTCACATGCGCCGAATACAACAGGTGTAGACCTTACAGTGAAATGCTTACTTACAGGCTCTAACCAATAGTGCAAAGAAAGGTATTAGGTGAACAATAGGTAGGTAAAGAAATAAAACAACAGTAAAAAGACAGGCTATATACAGTAGCGAGGCTATAAAAGTAGCGAGGCTGCATACAGACACCGGTTAGTCAGGCTGATTGAGGTAGCATGTACATGTAGATATGGTTAAAGTGACTATGCATATATGATGAACAGAGAGTAGCAGTAGAGTAAAAGAGGGGTTGGCGGGTGGTGGGTGGGAAACAATGCAGATAGCCCAGTTAGCCACTGTGCGGGAGCATTGGTTGGTCCGCCCAAATGAGGTAGTATGTACATGAATATATAGTTAAAGTGACTATGCATATATGATAAACAGAGAGTAGCAGCAGCGTAAAAAGAGGAGTTGGGGGGGCACACAATGCAAATAGTCCGGGTAGCCATTTGTCTTATGGCTTGGGGGAAAAAACTGTTGAGAAGCCTTTTTGTCCTAGACTTGGCACCATGGTACCGCTTGCCATGCGGTAGTAGAGAGAACAGTCTATGACTGGGGTGGCTGGGGTCTTTGACCATTTTTAGGGCCTTCCTGGATGGCAGGCAGCTTAGCCCCAGTGATGTACTGGGCCAGACGCACTACCTTCTGTAGTGCCTTGCGGTCAGAGGCCGAGCAATTGCCGTACCAGGCAGTGATGCAACCAGTCAGGATGCTCTCGATGTTGCAGCTGTAGAACCTTTTGAGGATCTCAGGACCCATGCCAAATCTTTTTAGTTTCCTGAGGGGGAATAGGCATTGTCGTGCCCTCTTCACGACTGTCTTAGTGTGTTTGGACCATTCTAGTTTGTTGTTGATGTGGACACCAAGGAACTTGAAGTTCTCAACCTGCTCCACTACAGCCCCATTGATGAGAATGGGGGTGTGCTCGGTCCTCCTTTTCCTGTAGTCCACAATCATCTCCTTAGTCTTGGTTACGTTGAGAGATAAGTTGTTATTCTGGCACCACCCGGCCAGGTCTCTATAGGCTGTCTCGTCGGTGAACAGACACTGTTGTGTCGTCTGCAAACTTAACGATGGTGTTGGAGTCGTGCCTGGCCATGCAGTAATGGGTGAACAGAGAGTACAGGCGGGGACTGAGCACGCACCCCTGGGGAGCTCCAGTGTTGAGGATCAGCGTGACAGATGTGTTGCTACCTACCCTCACCAATATATTGTGTATTAAGGATGTAGACATATGGCCTTATTCAAAACAAGGCCGTTACTCCCAGAGAGTCCCAAGGCCACCCAGCCCCTCGCTCTGTCTTCTTTACTACCAGCCAGTCCCAAGGCCACCCAGCCCCTCCCTCTGTCTCCTCTTTACTACTAACTAGTTCCAGGACCACTCAGCCCCTCCCCCTGTCTCCTTCTTTACTACTAACTAGTTCCAGGACCACTCAGCCCCTCCCCCTGTCTCCTTCTTTACTACTAACTAGTTCCAGGACCACTTAGCCCCTCCCCCTGTCTCCTCCTTTACTACTAACTAGTTCCCAGACCATCAAGCCCCTCCCCCTGTCTCCTCCTTTACTACTAACTAGTTCCAAGACCTCCCAGCCCCTCCCCCTGTCTCCTCCTTTACTACTAACTAGTTCCAGGACCACTCAGCCCCTCCCTCTGTCTCCTTCTTTACTACTAACTAGTTCCCAGACCGCCTAGCCCCTCCCTCTGTCTCCTGCTTTACTACTAACTAGTTCCAAGACCACCCAGCCCCTCCCTCTGTCTCCTTCTTTACTACTAACTAGTTCCCAGACCGCCTAGCCCCTCCCTCTGTCTCCTGCTTTACTACTAACTAGTTCTAGGACCACTCAGCCCCTCCCTCTGTCTCCTTCTTTACTACTAACTAGTTCCAGGACCACTCAGCCCCTCCCTCTGTCTCCTTCTTTACTACTAACTAGTTCCAGGACCACTCAGCCCCTCCCTCTGTCTCCTTCTTTACTACTAACTAGTTCCAGGACCACTCAGCCCCTCCCTCTGTCTCCTTCTTTACTACTAACTAGTTCCCAGACCATCAAGCCCCTCCCTCTGTCTCCTTCTTTACTACTAACTAGTTCCAGGACCACTCAGCCCCTCCTTCTGGCTCCTTGTTTCGTTTTATTTCCTTCGCAGAAGGAGTCCGTGTAATCAACTCCATTGGCTAACTCCAACCTCCTTCCACTCAGGCGCAATTGCCTGCCACCACCACCGGGTCCTAGGCATCAGTTGCAATGCCTTCAGAAAGAATTCACACCACTTGACTTTTTCCACATTTTCTTGTGTTACATCCTGAATTTAAAATAAAAATCATGTGTCTTTGGCCTAGACAGAAAACCCCATAATGTCAACGTGGAATTATGTTTTTCAAAATGTACACAAATGAATTAAAAATGAAAAGCTGAAATGTATTGAGTCAATATGTATTCAACCCCTTTGTTATGGCAAGCCTAAATAAGTTCAGGATTAAACATTTGCTTAACAAGTCACATAATATGTTGCATGGACTCACTCTGTGTGCAATAATAGTGTTTAACATGATTTTTTAATCACTACAGTATCTCATCTCTGTACCCCACACACACAATTATCTGTAAGGCCCCTCAGTTGAGCAAATCTGTCATGCCCTGACCTGAGAGAGACGGTTTATTTCTCTATGTTGTTAGGTCAGGGTGTGGGGTGGGCATTCTATGGTTTATATTTCTATGTTTTGGCCATGTATGGTTTCCAATCAGAGGCAGCTGCCTATCGTTGTCTCTGATTGGGAACCATACTTAGGCAGCGCTTTCCCTCCTTGAGTTGTGGGATCTTATTTTTGTACTGCTGTGTAAAGCCTGCAAGACGTGACGGTCGTGTTCCATTGTTTATTATTTTGTTTAAGTGTTCAGAGTTTAAATAAATAATCATGAACACGTGCCACGCTGCATCTTGGTCCCCTCATTGCGACGGTCGTTACAAATTCATTTTAAACACAGATTCAACCACAAAGACCAGGGAGGTTTTCCAATGCCTCACAAAGTTACTGTTTTGGCTTAAATCTACTTGTCTAGCAATGATCAACAACCAATTTGACAGAACTTGAAGAATTTTGAAAAGAATAATGAGCAAATGTTGCTCAATCCAGTTCTGGAAAGCTCTTAGAGACTTACCCAGAAATACTCACAGCTGTAATTGCTGCCAAATGTGCTTTTACAAAGTATTGACTCTGGGATGTGAATACGAATGTCATATTTTTGTATTTAATCTCCACTAAATTAGCAAACATTTCTAAAAACATGTTTTCACTTTCGTCATTATTGGGGTATTGTGTGTAGATGGGTGAGATGAAAAAAAAAAAATCTATTTCATCCATTTTGATTTCAGGCTGTAACACAACATGTGGAATAAGTATACAGTGCCTTCAGAATACTTTCTGGGAGGGAGGGGTTTGGCAGATCCTCTTAAACCTTAGCGAGTCACCTCTCTTTCTCTCTCTTTTCTCTCTCTCTCTCTCTGCCTCACTATTTATCTTTCCCCCCCCCTCTCTCTCTCTCTCTCTCTCTCTCTGCCTCACTATTTATCTTTTACCCTCTCACTCTCTCTCATTTCTATCTCTCGCATTCTCTTTCTCTCTCTGCTCTCTCACTCTCTCTATGTCTCCCACTTAGCGGATAAACCGACTTAAAAAAAATAACAATAAAAAAAGGCAGTCATGCTGCTACCATTTATGATTTGTCTTAGTAATTGCTCTGATTGTAACTCCATCGACACAGTCCCAGCACCCTGATACGACTGCTACTGTTGTTGTCTGTGTTTGCTTTTGTTTTTGTTAACAGTCCCTTGTCCTCTAGGACTGTATTATAACAGTCTCTCAGCTAGTTGTCCTCTAGGACTGTACTATAATAGTCTCTCAGCCAGTTGTCCTCTAGGACTGTATTATAATAGTCTCTCAGCCAGTTGTCCTCTAGGACTGTATTATAATAGTCTCTCAGCCAGTTGTCCTTAAAGGACTGTATTATAATAGTCTCTCAGCTAGTTGTCCTCTAGGACTGTATTATAATAGTCTCTCAGCCAGTTGTCCTCTAGGACTGTATTATAATAGTCTCTCAGCCAGTTGTCCTCTAGGACTGTATTATAATAGTCTCTCAGCCAGTTGTCCTCTAGGACTGTATTATAATAGTCTCTCAGCTAGTTGTCCTCTAGGACTGTATTATAATAGTCTCTCAGCTAGTTGTCCTCTAGGACTGTATTATAATAGTCTCTCAGCCAGTTGTCCTCTAGGACTGTATTATAATAGTCTCTCAGCCAGTTGTCCTCTAGGACTGTATTATAATAGTCTCTCAGCCAGTTGTCCTCTAGGACTGTATTATAATAGTCTCTCAGCCAGTTGTCCTCTAGGACTGTATTATAATAGTCTCTCAGCCAGTTGTCCTCTAGGACTGTATTATAATAGTCTCTCAGCCAGTTGTCCTCTAGGACTGTATTATAATAGTCTCTCAGCCAGTTGTCCTCTAGGACTGTATTATAATAGTCTCTCAGCCAGTTGTCCTCTAGGACTGTATTATAATAGTCTCTCAGCTAGTTGTCCTCTAGGACTGTATTATAATAGTCTCTCAGCCAGTTGTCCTCTAGGACTGTATTATAATAGTCTCTCAGCCAGTTGTCCTCTAGGACTGTATTATAATAGTCTCTCAGCCAGTTGTCCTCTAGGACTGTATTATAATAGTCTCTCAGCCAGTTGTCCTTAAAGGACTGTATTATAATAGTCTCTCAGCTAGTTGTCCTCTAGGACTGTATTATAATAGTCTCTCAGCCAGTTGTCCTCTAGGACTGTATTATAATAGTCTCTCAGCCAGTTGTCCTCTAGGACTGTATTATAATAGTCTCTCAGCTAGTTGTCCTCTAGGACTGTATTATAATAGTCTCTCAGCCAGTTGTCCTCTAGGACTGTATTATAATAGTCTCTCAGCCAGTTGTCCTCTAGGACTGTATTATAATAGTCTCTCAGCCAGTTGTCCTCTAGGACTGTATTATAATAGTCTCTCAGCTAGTTGTCCTCTAGGACTGTATTATAATAGTCTCTCAGCTAGTTGTCCTCTAGGACTGTATTATAATAGTCTCTCAGCCAGTTGTCCTCTAGGACTGTATTATAATAGTCTCTCAGCCAGTTGTCCTCTAGGACTGTATTATAATAGTCTCTCAGCTAGTTGTCCTCTAGGACTGTATTATAATAGTCTCTCAGCCAGTTGTCCTCTAGGACTGTATTATAATAGTCTCTCAGCCAGTTGTCCTCTAGGACTGTATTATAATAGTCTCTCAGCCAGTTGTCCTCTAGGACTGTATTATAATAGTCTCTCAGCCAGTTGTCCTCTAGGACTGTATTATAATAGTCTCTCAGCTAGTTGTCCTCTAGGACTGTATTATAATAGTCTCTCAGCCAGTTGTCCTCTAGGACTGTATTATAATAGTCTCTCAGCCAGTTGTCCTCTAGGACTGTATTATAATAGTCTCTCAGCTAGTTGTCCTCTAGGACTGTATTATAATAGTCTCTCAGCCAGTTGTCCTCTAGGACTGTATTATAATAGTCTCTCAGCCAGTTGTCCTCTAGGACTGTATTATAATAGTCTCTCAGCCAGTTGTCCTCTAGGACTGTATTATAATAGTCTCTCAGCCAGTTGTCCTCTAGGACTGTATTATAATAGTCTCTCAGCCAGTTGTCCTCTAGGACTGTATTATAATAGTCTCTCAGCCAGTTGTCCTCTAGGACTGTATTATAATAGTCTCTCAGCCAGTTGTCCTCTAGGACTGTATTATAATAGTCTCTCAGCTAGTTGTCCTCTAGGACTGTATTATAATAGTCTCTCAGCCAGTTGTCCTCTAGGACTGTATTATAATAGTCTCTCAGCCAGTTGTCCTCTAGGACTGTATTATAATAGTCTCTCAGCCAGTTGTCCTCTAGGACTGTATTATAATAGTCTCTCAGCCAGTTGTCCTCTAGGACTGTATTATAATAGTCTCTCAGCCAGTTGTCCTCTAGGACTGTATTATAATAGTCTCTCAGCCAGTTGTCCTCTAGGACTGTATTATAATAGTCTCTCAGCCAGTTGTCCTCTAGGACTGTATTATAATAGTCTCTCAGCCAGTTGTCCTCTAGGACTGTATTATAATAGTCTCTCAGCCAGTTGTCCTCTAGGACTGTATTATAATAGTCTCTCAGCCAGTTGTCCTCTAGGACTGTATTATAATAGTCTCTCAGCCAGTTGTCCTCTAGGACTGTATTATAATAGTCTCTCAGCCAGTTGTCCTCTAGGACTGTATTATAATAGTCTCTCAGCCAGTTGTCCTCTAGGACTGTATTAAAGTACTGCTTGATCTGAATTTTATGAATTTTGTAGCGTTGTTTCCTTATCAGAATAAAGAAACGTTCCATGACATTGATTAGCTCAGGTCTTTGACATTGATGCTGTCAGAACTAAAGCATCTCCTCAAAGTCCAAAATGTGCATGTTCTGTCATGATGTCAAAGGGGAAACATGAGAATAAAGCATTTTGTTTTAGTTTTTCTCTTCGTTCACCAGATAACATCAAGAAGGCTGTAGAATGGTAGTGAAATGAACGCAGTAGAAAGGATATCAAAGATACTTAGCATGGTGCAGCTGGCCACCTCTCACCCTGTCCTCTGCTGTATGTTGGTGTCTGTAGGGAGACCCCGGTCCCCAGGGAGCCTCAGGTAAAGACGGTCCCGCTGGTCTACGAGGATTCCCAGGAGAGAGAGGACTGCCCGGCGCGTCGGTAAGAAACACCCCACCTGCAACACGTTCCCTTCCATTAGGTATTCCTCCTATATTCACTGACAAAAGACTGACAGACCACCACCCGTGACAAATGAACCAGTACCAATGTAGAGGAATTCATCTCATTAGACCCATAGAGGGGGGACGTCACCCAACCATCAATCTACCGCAGGGAAACTCAGAGAGACGTGTTACAGATGAACAGATGTACATCCCCCCTGAATAGGCTTCCCACCGACAGGCCGACACCACTGTTTTAAACAACAGCCGCTGACGTTTGGTTTTGTAAATGAAAACATCTGCCCCCCCCCCCCCCCAAAAAAAGCTTTGTCCTGCTCCTTCCCTGACTCTTCCTAAATGTTTGTATTTTACACTGCTCATTTGTCCGAATTTTGAAATCATAAACAGAAAAGTATTTAGAGGCTTTTTTTACATGTTTCTTTCACTCCTATTCCTAACTTAACCCTCCAAGACAATGTGCTGTAGGACGTTGGTACCCAGCCAGGCTCTAAGACAATGTGCTGTAGGACGTTGGTACCCAGCCAGGCTCTAAGACAATGTGCTGTAGGACGTTGGTACCCTGCCAGGCTCTAAGACAATGTGCTGTAGGACGTTGGTACCCAGCCAGGCTCTAAGACAATGTGCTGTAGGACGTTGGTACCCAGCCAGGCTCTAAGACAATGTGCTGTAGGACGTTGGTACCCAGCCAGGCTCCAAGACAATGTGCTGTAGGATGTTGGTACCCAGCCAGGCTCTAAGACAATGTGCTGTAGGATGTTGGTACCCAGCCAGGCTCCAAGACAATGTGCTGTAGGATGTTGGTACCCAGCCAGGCGCTAAGACAATGTGCTGTAGGATGTTGGTACCCAGCCAGGCTCCAAGACAATGTGCTGTAGGATGTTGGTACCCAGCCAGGCTCTAAGACAATGTGCTGTAGGATGTTGGTACCCAGCCAGGCGCTAAGACAATGTGCTGTAGGACGTTGGTACCCTGCCAGGCTCCAAGACAATGTGCTGTAGGACGTTGGTACCCAGCCAGGCTCTAAGACAATGTGCTGTAGGACGTTGGTACCCTGCCAGGCTCCAAGACAATGTGCTGTAGGACGTTGGTACCCAGCCAGGCTACAAGACAATGTGCTGTAGGATGTTGGTACCCAGCCAGGCTCTTAAGACAATATGCTGTAGGACGTTGGTACCCAGCTAGGCTCTAAGACAATGTGCTGTAGGACGTTGGTACCCAGCCAGGCTCTAAGACAATGTGCTGTAGGACGTTGCTACCCAGCCAGGCTCTAAGACAATGTGCTGTAGGACGTTGGTACCCAGCCAGGCTCTAAGACAATGTGCTGTAGGACGTTGGTACCCAGCCAGGCTCTAAGACAATGTGCTGTAGGACGTTGGTACCCAGCCAGGCGCTAAGACAATGTGCTGTAGGACGTTGGTACCCAGCCAGGCTCTAAGACAATGTGCTGTAGGACATTGGTACCCAGCCAGGCTCTAAGACAATGTGCTGTAGGACGTTGGTACCCAGCCAGGCGCTAAGACAATGTGCTGTAGGACATTGGTACCCAGCCAGGCTCTAAGACAATGTGCTGTAGGACGTTGGTACCCTGCCAGGCTCCAAGACAATGTGCTGTAGGACGTTGGTACCCAGCCAGGCTACAAGACAATGTGCTGTAGGACGTTGGTACCCAGCCAGGCTCCAAGACAATGTGCTGTAGGACGTTGGTACCCAGCCAGGCGCTAATGAGTCTCTCTCTCCTCACTGAATGAATGACAAATGGATGGATGGGCGAACATTGTGCACCTTACTTCACAATGTAATTTAAATTAGGCCTAACTGAATGATAAGGAGGGTGAAAAGGTTGATTTAATTAACAAAGAAAAAAGTGTAGTAATGAGTTTGTGTTAAGACTATTTATCAACAGCAAATAATTTAACTGTGCGCCTTGGGGGTTGATACCGTTCTCTTTTATGTTTAACTTTGTAAAAAGAAGCTGTTATGGGACTGTTTTATTTACTATAACACTATTACTAATAAGATGTATTGTAAGGGAAATGAAAACATGCCATGTGTTGCAGTAGGCCTTTAGAATAATGCTAAACATATCCTTGACTCTATCCAACTTGATGAGCGGGGAACAAACGATGCCAGTCAGCCTTCACAGCCGTCCCATCAAAACTACAACTAAACCCAAAACGAATTTCACACATAACAATAGTTAGCCTATAGACAATATTAAATTAACAATAATCTGATGAGTGACGATATTAGGCCTAACAGTTGTCAAATTGTACATGAAGAGATGTAATTGACAGATGCAAGAAAAGGATCATCACTTTATCAAATCCTCCTTCAGAGGCACATGCAGGTAAAACATTGTGATTTCATATATAGTGCCAGAAAGAGAATATTGTGCAGTTTCTACATATTATACTTACCTTTGTCAAATAACTCTCAAAATTCAAGAGGTGTAGCTCTATTTCCAAATTTCACTTTTTCCAAGAATATCAGAGCTGTCCCTGCATTCAGCACATGGCCACTCCACTGTCCCTGCATTCAGCACATGATCCACTGTCCCTGCATTCAGCACATGGCCACTCCACTGTCCCTGCATTCAGCACATGGCCACTCCACTGTCCCTGCATTCAGCACATGACCCACTGTCCCTGCATTCAGCACATGACCACTCACACTGTCCCTGCATTCAGCACATGACCCACTGACCCTGCATTCAGCACATGGCCACTCCACTGTCCCTGCATTCAGCACATGACCCACTGTCCCTGCATTCAGCACATGGCCACTCACACTGTCCCTACATTCAGCACATGACCCACTGTCCCTGCATTCAGCACATGGCCACTCACGCTGTCCCTGCATTCAGCACATGACCCACTGTTCCTGCATTCAGCACATGGCCACTCCACTGTCCCTGCATTCAGCACATGACCCACTGTTCCTGCATTCAGCACATGACCGTTCCACTGTCCCTGCATTCAGCACATGGCCACTCCACTGTCCCTGCATTCAGCACATGACCCACTGTCCCTGCATTGAGCACATGACCCACTGTCCCTGCATTCAGCACATGACCCACTGTCCCTGCATTCAGCACATGACCGTTCCACTGTCCCTGCATTCAGCACATGACCCACTGTTCCTGCATTCAGCACATGACCGTTCCACTGTTCCTGCATTCAGCTCATGACCCACTGTCCCTGCATTCAGCACATGACCCACTGTTCCTGCATTCAGCACATGACCCACTGTCCCTGCATTCAGCACATGGCCACTCACACTGTCCCTGCATTCAGCACATGACCCACTGTCCCTGCATTCAGCACATGACCCACTGTCCCTGCATTCAGCACATGACCCACTGTCCCTGCATTCAGCACATGACCCACTGTCCCTGCATTCAGCACATGACCCACTGTCCCTGCATTCAGCACATGACCCACTGTCCCTGCATTCAGCACATGACCCACTGTCCCTGCATTCATTACATGGCCACTCCACTGTCCGTGCATTCAGTAACGTTCTCTAACAGGTACTGATAGGCTGAAGGAGACGCCCGGTAACGTTGTCTAGCAGGTACTGATAGGCTGAAGGAGACGCCCAGTAACGTTCTCTAGCAGGTACTGATAGGCTGAAGGAGACGCCCGGTAACGTTCTCTAACAGGTACTGATAGGCTGAAGGAGACGCCCGGTAACGTTCTCTAACAGGTACTGATAGGCTGAAGGAGACGCCCAGTAACGTTCTCTAACAGGTACTGATAGGCTGAAGGAGACGCCCGGTAACGTTCTCTAACAGGTACTGATAGGCTGAAGGAGACGCCCGGTAACGTTCTCTAACAGGTACTGATAGGCTGAAGGAGACGCCCGGTAACGTTCTCTAGCAGGTACTGATAGGCTGAAGGAGACGCCCAGTAACGTTCTCTAACAGGTACTGATAGGCTGAAGGAGACGCCCGGTAACGTTCTCTAGCAGGTACTGATAGGCTGAAGGAGACGCCCGGTAACGTTCTCTAACAGGTACTGATAGGCTGAAGGAGACGCCCGGTAACGTTCTCTAACAGGTACTGATAGGCTGAAGGAGACGCCCGGTAACGTTCTCTAACAGGTACTGATAGGCTGAAGGAGACGCCCAGTAACGTTCTCTAACAGGTACTGATAGGCTGAAGGAGACGCCCGGTAACGTTCTCTAGCAGGTACTGATAGGCTGAAAGGCCAGGTGGGTCTGGTGTTGAAGAGAAAGAGAATAATTGTGTACTATAGCTCTGGATCAAACTCCTGATTCAACCCAAAGACTTTGTTTTGTGTCCCAAATGGCAGCCTATTCCCTGTAAGCCGTGGTCAAAAGAAGTGCCCTAGATTGGGAATAGGGTGCGATTTGGGAGAAAGCCAACCTCTGGGACCATTTTTTTTCCCACAAGCACATTTGGGGGAAATGTTCTTTGTTTTGTTGTATGCATTATTTACTATATTATCGAGCCACTGTTCCACACGAAGCCAAGGTCAATCTCAGCAGGCGATAGGCTTCCCATGGTTGGCATTTAGTCTCTCACTGCAACGCCCCAAGACTAATTACTGAATACTGCCATGTGTGTTGCTGAGCCTTAGGGAGCCAATCAGCAATCACACAAACACACTGGAGGTTACACACACACACACACACACACACACACACACACACACACACACACACGTTTATTTCAGAACTTATGTTTTATTGTGCTTTTGATGAGAAAGTGCCCGAGGGGGAAAATGTTTACTTGTCCTGGTAGAATAGGAAAAAAACACAACCTTGCTCTCGACACACACCTACACACACCTACACACCCCTACACACACATCTATACCCACCTACACACACCTACACACCCCTACACACCCCTACACACACATCTATACCCACCTACACACACCTACACACACCTACACACATCTACACACACCTACACACATCTACACACACACCTACACACACATCTACACACACCTACACACACCTACACATACCTACACACACCTACACACACCGACACATTTACACACACTTCACACATCTACACACACCTTCACACACCTACACACACCTACACACATCTACACACATCTACACATTTACACACACCTTCACACACCTACACATTTACACACACCTTCAGACACACATCTACACACACCTACACACACACCTACACACATCTACACACACCTACACACACCTACACACATCTACACACACCTACACACACCTACACACCTACACACACCTACACACATCTACACATTTACACACACCTTCACACACCTACACATTTACACACACCTTCACACACATACACACATCTACACACACACTTACACACACCTACATATACCTACACACACTTACACACACCTACACATTTACACAAACCTTCACACACCTACACACATCTACACACACTTACACGCCCTCCACCCTCCACCTCACACCTCCCACCTCACACCTCCACACACATCCCCCTCCACACCACACACCTCCCACCACCACATCTCCCACCACACACATCTATCCCACCCCACCTACACACACCTACACACATCTATACCCACCTGCACACACCTACACACACATCTACACACACCTACACACATCTACACACACATCTATACCCACCTACACACATCTACACACACATCTATACCCACCTACACCCACCTACACACACCTACTCACACCTACACACATCTACACACACATCTATACCCACCTACACACACCTACTCACACCTACACACATCTACTCACACCTACACACATCTACTCACACCTACACTGTGGTCCCGTGTGGCTCAGTTGGTAGAGCATGGTGTTTGCAACGCCAGAGTTGTGGGTTTGATTCCCATGGGAGAAAAATAAATAAATAAAATGTATGGAATGTATGCATTCACTACTGTAAGTCGCTCTGGATAAGAGCGTCTGCTAAATGACTATAATGTAAAAATCTACGCATATCAACTACACACAAATTTTCTCCCATTCAGATCAATGACGCTCAGAAACGTATGTGACTGACTCTCCATGGTGACACTTTACAGTGTCTGACTGGGACAGGAGTTATACCACTCAGTACTGACTGACTGGGACAGGAGTTATACCACTCAGCACTGTCTGACTGGGACAGGAGTTATACCACTCAGTACTGACTGACTGGGACAGGAGTTATACCACTCAGTACTGTCTGACTGGGACAGGAGTTATACCACTCAGTACTGTCTGACTGGGACAGGAGTTATACCACTCAGTACTGACTGACTGTCTGACTGGGACAGGAGTTATACCACTCAGTACTGACTGACTGGGACAGGAGTTATACCACTCAGTACTGTCTGACTGTCTGACTGGGACAGGAGTTATACCACTCAATACTGACTGACTGGGACAGGAGTTATACCACTCAGTACTGACTGACTGGGACAGGAGTTATACCACTCAGTACTGACTGACTGGGACAGGAGTTATACCACTCAATACTGACTGACTGGGACAGGAGTTATACCACTCAGTACTGACTGACTGGGACAGGAGTTATACCACTCAGTACTGACTGACTGTCTGACTGGGACAGGAGTTATACAACTCATTACTGACTGACTGTCTGACTGGGACAGGAGTTATACCACTCAGTACTGACTGACTGGGACAGGACTTATACCACTCAATACTGACTGACTGGGACAGGAGTTATACCACTCAGTACTGTCTGACTGGGACAGGAGTTATACAACTCAGTACTGACTGACTGGGACAGGAGTTATACCACTCAATACTGACTGACTGGGACAGGAGTTATACCACTCAGTACTGACTGACTGGGACAGGAGTTATACCACTCAGTACTGACTGACTGGGACAGGAGTTATACCAATCAATACTGACTGACTGGGACAGGAGTTATACCACTCAATACTGACTGACTGGGACAGGAGTTATACCACTCAATACTGACTGACTGGGACAGGAGTTATACCACTCAATACTGACTGACTGGGACAGGAGTTATACCACTCAGTACTGACTGACTGTCTGACTGGGACAGGAGTTATACCACTCAGTACTGACTGACTGGGACAGGAGTTATACAACTCAATACTGACTGACTGGGACAGGAGTTATACCACTCAATACTGACTGACTGGGACAGGAGTTATACCACTCAGTACTGACTGAGTGGGACAGGAGTTATACCACTCAGTACTGACTGACTGGGACAGGAGTTATACCACTCAATACTGATTGACTGGGACAGGAGTTATACCACTCAATACTGACTGACTGGGACAGGAGTTATACCACTCAGTACTGACTGACTGTCTGACTGGGACAGGAGTTATACCACTCAATACTGACTGACTGGGACAGGAGTTATACCACTCAGTACTGACTGACTGGGACAGGAGTTATACCACTCAGTACTGTCTGACTGGGACAGGAGTTATACCACTCAGTACTGTCTGACTGGGACAGGAGTTATACCACTCAGTACTGACTGACTGTCTGACTGGGACAGGAGTTATACCACTCAGTACTGACTGACTGGGACAGGAGTTATACCACTCAGTACTGTCTGACTGTCTGACTGGGACAGGAGTTATACCACTCAATACTGACTGACTGGGACAGAAGTTATACCACTCAGTACTGACTGACTGGGACAGGAGTTATACCACTCAGTACTGACTGACTGGGACAGGAGTTATACCACTCAATACTGACTGACTGGGACAGGAGTTATACCACTCAGTACTGACTGACTGGGACAGGAGTTATACCACTCAGTACTGACTGACTGGGACAGGAGTTATACCAATCAATACTGACTGACTGGGACAGGAGTTATACCACTCAATACTGACTGACTGGGACAGGAGTTATACCACTCAATACTGACTGACTGGGACAGGAGTTATACCACTCAGTACTGACTGACTGTCTGACTGGGACAGGAGTTATACCACTCAGTACTGACTGACTGGGACAGGAGTTATACAACTCAATACTGACTGACTGGGACAGGAGTTATACCACTCAGTACTGACTGACTGGGACAGGAGTTATACCACTCAGTACTGACTGACTGGGACAGGAGTTATACCACTCAGTACTGTCTGACTGGGACAGGAGTTATACCACTCAGTACTGACTGACTGGGACAGAAGTTATACCACTCAGTACTGACTGACTGGGACAGGAGTTATACCACTCAGTACTGACTGACTGGGACAGGAGTTATACCACTCAATACTGACTGACTGGGACAGGAGTTATACCACTCAGTACTGACTGACTGGGACAGGAGTTATACCACTCAGTACTGACTGACTGTCTGACTGGGACAGGAGTTATACCACTCAGTACTGTCTGACTGGGACAGGAGTTATACAACTCATTACTGACTGACTGTCTGACTGGGACAGGAGTTATACCACTCAGTACTGACTGACTGGGACAGGAGTTATACCACTCAATACTGACTGACTGGGACAGGAGTTATACCACTCAGTACTGTCTGACTGGGACAGGAGTTATACAACTCAGTACTGACTGACTGGGACAGGAGTTATACCACTCAATACTGACTGACTGGGACAGGAGTTATACCACTCAGTACTGACTGACTGGGACAGGAGTTATACCACTCAGTACTGACTGACTGGGACAGGAGTTATACCACTCAGTACTGACTGACTGGGACAGGAGTTATACCACTCAATACTGACTGACTGGGACAGGAGTTATACCACTCAGTACTGACTGACTGGGACAGGAGTTATACCACTCAGTACTGACTGACTGGGACAGGAGTTATACCAATCAATACTGACTGACTGGGACAGGAGTTATACCACTCAATACTGACTGACTGGGACAGGAGTTATACCACTCAATACTGACTGACTGGGACAGGAGTTATACCACTCAGTACTGACTGACTGTCTGACTGGGACAGGAGTTATACCACTCAGTACTGACTGACTGGGACAGGAGTTATACAACTCAATACTGACTGACTGGGACAGGAGTTATACCACTCAGTGCTGACTGACTGGGACAGGAGTTATACCACTTAGTACTGACTGACTGGGACAGGAGTTATACCACTCAATACTGACTGACTGGGACAGGAGTTATACCACTCAGTACTGACTGACTGGGACAGGAGTTATACCACTCAATACTGACTGACTGGGACAGGAGTTATACCACTCAATACTGACTGACTGGGACAGGAGTTATACCACTCAGTACTGACTGACTGTCTGACTGGGACAGGAGTTATACCACTCAATACTGACTGACTGGGACAGGAGTTATACCACTCAGTACTGACTGACTGGGACAGGAGATATACCACTCAGTACTGACTGACTGGGACAGGAGTTATACCACTCAGTACTGACTGACTGGGACAGGAGTTATACCACTCAGTACTGACTGACTGGGACAGGAGTTATACCACTCAATACTGACTGACTGGGACAGGAGTTATACCACTCAGTACTGACTGACTGGGACAGGAGTTATACCACTCAGTACTGTCTGACTGGGACAGGAGTTATACCACTCAATACTGACTGACTGGGACAGGAGTTATACCACTCAGTACTGTCTGACTGGGTCAGGAGTTATACCACTCAGTACTGACTGACTGTCTGACTGGGACAGGAGTTATACCACTCAGTACTGACTGACTTGGACAGGAGTTATACCACTCAATACTGACTGACTGTCTGGGACAGGAGTTATACCACTCAATACTGACTGACTGTCTGGGACAGGAGTTATACCACTCAGTACTGACTGACTGGGACAGGAGTTATACCACTCAGTACTGTCTGACTGGGACAGGAGTTATACACCTCAATACTGACTGACTGTCTGGGACAGGAGTTATACCACTCAATACTGACTGACTGACTGGGACAGGAGATATACCACTCAGTACTGACTGACTGGGACAGGAGTTATACAACTCAATACTGACTGACTGTCTGTCTGGGACAGGAGTTATACCACTCAGTACTGACTGACTGTCTGGGACAGGAGTTATACCACTCAATACTGACTGACTGTCTGGGACAGGAGTTATACCACTCAATACTGACTGACTGTCTGACTGGGACAGGAGTTATACCACTCAATACTGACTGACTGGGACAGGAGTTATACCACTCAGTACTGTCTGACTGGGACAGGACTTATACCACTCAGTACTGACTGACTGTCTGACTGGGACAGGAGTTATACCACTCAGTACTGACTGACTTGGACAGGAGTTATACCACTCAATACTGACTGACTGTCTGGGACAGGACTTATACCACTCAATACTGACTGACTGTCTGGGACAGGAGTTATACCACTCAGTACTGACTGACTGGGACAGGAGTTATACCACTCAGTACTGTCTGACTGGGACAGGAGTTATACAACTCAATACTGACTGACTGTCTGGGACAGGAGTTATACCACTCAATACTGACTGACTGACTGGGACAGGAGTTATACCACTCAGTACTGACTGACTGGGACAGGAGTTATACAACTCAATACTGACTGACTGTCTGTCTGGGACAGGAGTTATACCACTCAGTACTGACTGACTGTCTGGGACAGGAGTTATACCACTCAATACTGACTGACTGTCTGACTGGGACAGGAGTTATACCACTCAGTACTGACTGACTGGGACAGGAGTTATACCACTCAATACTGACTGACTGTCTGGGACAGGAGTTATACCACTCAATACTGACTCACTGTCTGGGACAGGAGTTATACCACTCAATACTGACTGACTGTCTGTCTGGGACAGGAGTTATACCACTCAGTACTGACTGACTGTCTGGGACAGGAGTTATACCACTCAATACTGACTGACTGTCTGACTGGGACAGGAGTTATACCACTCAGTACTGACTGACTGGGACATGAGTTATACCACTCAGTACTGTCTGACTGGGACAGGAGTTATACCACTCAATACTGACTGACTGTCTGGGACAGGAGTTATACCACTCAATACTGACTGACTGTCTGGGACAGGACTTATACCACTCAATACTGACTGACTGTCTGGGACAGGAGTTATACCACTCAGTACTGACTGACTGGGACAGGAGTTATACCACTCAGTACTGTCTGACTGGGACAGGAGTTATACAACTCAATACTGACTGACTGTCTGGGACAGGAGTTATACCGCTCAATACTGACTGACTGACTGGGACAGGAGTTATACCACTCAGTACTGACTGACTGTCTGTCTGGGACAGGAGTTATACCACTCAATACTGACTGACTGTCTGACTGGGACAGGAGTTATACCACTCAGTACTGACTGACTGGGACAGGAGTTATACCACTCAATACTGACTGACTGTCTGGGACAGGAGTTATACCACTCAATACTGACTGACTGGGACAGGAGTTATACCACTCAGTACTGACTGACTGGGACAGGAGTTATACCACTCAGTACTGACTGACTGTCTGGGACAGGAGTTATACCACTCAATACTGACTGACTGTCTGACTGGGACAGGAGTTATACCACTCAATACTGACTGTAGGGGACAGGAGTTATACCACTCAATACTGACTGACTGGGACAGGAGTTATACCACTCAGTACTGACTGACTGGGACAGGAGTTATACCACTCAATATTGACTGACTGGGACAGGAGTTATACCACTCAGTACTGTCTGACTGGGACAGGAGTTATACCACTCAGTACTGACTGACTGTCTGACTGGGACAGGAGTTATACAACTCAGTACTGACTGACTGGGACAGGAGTTATACAACTCAATACTGACTGACTGTCTGTCTGGGACAGGAGTTATACCACTCAGTACTGACTGACTGTCTGGGACAGGAGTTATACCACTCAATACTGACTGACTGACTGGGACAGGAGTTATACCACTCAATACTGACTGACTGACTGGGACAGGAGTTATACCACTCAATACTGACTGACTGACTGGGACAGGAGTTATACCACTCAGTACTGACTGACTGTCTGTCTGGGACAGGAGTTATACCACTCAATACTGACTGACTGTCTGGGACAGGAGTTATACCACTCAATACTGACTGACTGACTGGGACAGGAGTTATACCACTCAGTACTGACTGACTGGGACAGGAATTATACCACTCAGTACTGTCTGACTGGGACAGGAGTTATACAACTCAATACTGACTGACTGTCTGGGAGAGGAGTTATACCACTCAATACTGACTGACTGACTGGGACAGGAGTTATACCACTCAGTACTGACTGACTGGGACAGGAGTTATACAACTCAATACTGACTGACTGTCTGTCTGGGACAGGAGTTATACCACTCAGTACTGACTGACTGTCTGGGACAGGAGTTATACCACTCAATACTGACTGACTGTCTGGGACAGGAGTTATTCCACTCAATACTGACTGACTGTCTGACTGGGACAGGAGTTATACCACTCAATACTGACTGACTGGGACAGGAGTTATACCACTCAGTACTGACTGACTGGGACAGGAGTTATACCACTCAGTACTGACTGACTGTCTGGGACAGGAGTTATACCACTCAATACTGACTGACTGTCTGACTGGGACAGGAGTTATACCACTCAATACTGACTGTCGGGGACAGGAGTTATACCACTCAATACTGACTGACTGGGACAGGAGTTATACCACTCAGTACTGACTGACTGGGACAGGAGTTATACCACTCAATACTGACTGACTGGGACAGGAGTTATACCACTCAGTACTGTCTGACTGGGACAGGAGTTATACCACTCAGTACTGACTGACTGTCTGACTGGGACAGGAGTTATACCACTCAGTACTGACTGACTTGGACAGGAGTTATACCACTCAATACTGACTGACTGTCTGGGACAGGACTTATACCACTCAATACTGACTGACTGTCTGGGACAGGAGTTATACCACTCAGTACTGACTGACTGGGACAGGAGTTATACCACTCAGTACTGTCTGACTGGGACAGGAGTTATACAACTCAATACTGACTGACTGTCTGGGACAGGAGTTATACCGCTCAATACTGACTGACTGACTGGGACAGGAGTTATACCACTCAGTACTGACTGACTGGGACAGGAGTTATACAACTCAATACTGACTGACTGTCTGTCTGGGACAGGAGTTATACCACTCAGTACTGACTGACTGTCTGGGACAGGAGTTATACCACTCAATACTGACTGACTGTCTGACTGGGACAGGAGTTATACCACTCAGTACTGACTGACTGGGACAGGAGTTATACCACTCAATACTGACTGACTGTCTGGGACAGGAGTTATACCACTCAATACTGACTGACTGTCTGGGACAGGAGTTATACCACTCAATACTGACTGACTGTCTGTCTGGGACAGGAGTTATACCACTCAGTACTGACTGACTGTCTGGGACAGGAGTTATACCACTCAATACTGACTGACTGTCTGACTGGGACAGGAGTTATACCACTCAGTACTGACTGACTGGGACATGAGTTATACCACTCAGTACTGTCTGACTGGGACAGGAGTTATACCACTCAGTACTGTCTGACTGGGACAGGAGTTATACCACTCAGTACTGTCTGACTGGGACAGGAGTTATACCACTCAGTACTGACTGACTGGGACAGGAGTTATACCACTCAGTACTGACTGACTGGGACAGGAGTTATACCACTCAGTACTGACTGACTGGGACAGGAGTTATACCACTCAATACTGACTGACTGGGACAGGAGTTATACAACTC
Source organism: Salmo salar (assembly GCF_965601325.2). Lineage (NCBI taxonomy): Eukaryota > Metazoa > Chordata > Actinopteri > Salmoniformes > Salmonidae > Salmo > Salmo salar. The sequence goes on from NC_138319.1 coordinate 36,187,875, forward strand.
AGTACTGACTGACTGGGACAGGAGTTATACCACTCAATACTGACTGACTGGGACAGGAGTTATACCACTCAGTACTGACTGACTGGGACAGGAGTTATACCACTCAGTACTGACTGACTGGGACAGGAGTTATACCACTCAGTACTGACTGACTGTCTGACTGGGACAGGAGTTATACAACTCAGTACTGACTGACTGGGACAGGAGTTATACCACTCAATACTGACTGACTGGGACAGGAGTTATACCACTCAGTACTGACTGACTGGGACAGGACTTATACCACTTTGTACTGACTGACTGGGACAGGAGTTATACCACTCAGTACTGACTGACTGTCTGACTGGGACAGGAGTTATACAACTCAGTACTGACTGACTGGGACAGGAGTTATACCACTCAATACTGACTGACTGGGACAGGAGTTATACCACTCAGTACTGACTGACTGGGACAGGACTTATACCACTCAGTACTGACTGACTGGGACAGGAGTTATACCACTCAGTACTGACTGACTGTCTGACTGGGACAGGAGTTATACAACTCAGTACTGACTGACTGGGACAGGAGTTATACCACTCAATACTGACTGACTGGGACAGGAGTTATACCACTCAGTACTGACTGACTGTCTGACTGGGACAGGAGTTATACCACTCAGTACTGACTGACTGTCTGGCTTGTAGGGACATCACTGTCTGTCAGGTTGTGTGTCTCTTTGGACATACTGTATCACTCTAATCATCCATCTCTCTTCTTCTCCTTCCAGGGTCCAGCTGGTTTGAAGGGAGGAGAAGGACCTCAGGGTCCATCTGGTCCCACGGTAAGTACACACCTGTCTGTCACCTTCCATCACCTACCTACCTGTCTGTTGTTAATGTGAAGTATCTACCTTTTACCTACCATCACCCACCTACCTGTCTGTTGTTAATGTGAGCCTACCTTTCGACGCTACCAGTCACCTACCTACCTGTCTGTTGTTAATGTGAAGTATCTACCTTTTACCTACCATCACCTACCTACCTGTCTGTTGTTCATGTGAAGTATCTACCTTTCACCTACCAACACCTACCTACCTGTCTGTTGTTAATGTGACCTACCTTTCACCTACCATCACCTACCTACCTGTCTGTTGTTAATGTGAAGTATCTACCTTTTACCTACCATCACCCACCTACCTGTCTGTTGTTAATATGACCTACCTTTCACCTACCATGACCTACCTACCTGTCTGTTGTTAATGTGAAGTATCTACCTTTTACCTACCAACACCTACCTACCTGTCTGTTGTTAATGTGACCTACCTTTCACCTACCATCACCTACCTACCTGTCTGTTGTTAATGTGAAGTATCTACCTTTCACCTACCAACACCTACCTACCTGTCTGTTGTTAATGTGAAGTATCTACCTGTCTGTTGTTAATGTGAAGTATCTACCTGTCTGTTGTTAATGTGAATTACCTACCTGTCACCTACCATCACCTACCTACCTGTCTGTTGTTAATGTGAAGTATCTACCTTTTACCTACCAACACCTACCTACCTGTCTGTTGTTAATGTGATCTACCTTTTACCTACCAACACCTACCTACCTGTCTGTTGTTAATGTGACCTACCTTTCACCTACCATCACCTACCTACCTGTCTGTTGTTAATGTGAAGTATCTACCTGTCTGTTGTATAATGTGAAGTATCTACCTTTTACCTACCAACACCTACCTACCTGTCTGTTGTTAATGTGAAGTATCTACCTTTTACCTACCATCACCTACCTACCTGTCTGTTGTTAATGTGAAGGATCTACCTGTCTGTTGTTAATGTGAAGTATCTACCTGTCTGTTGTTAATGTGAAGTATCTACCTTTTACCTACCATCACCTACCTACCTGTCTGTTGTTCATGTGAAGTATCTACCTTTTACCTACCATCACCTACCTACCTGTCTGTTGTTCATGTGAAGTGTCTACCTTTCACCTACCATCACCTACCTACCTGTCTGTGGTTAATGCGACCTACCTTTCACCTACCATCACCTACCTACCTGTCTGTTGTTAATGTGAAGTATCTACCTTTCACCTACCAACACCTACCTACCTGTCTGTTGTTAATGTGAAGTATCTACCTGTCTGTTGTTAATGTGAAGTATCTACCTGTCTGTTGTTAATGTGAAGTATCTACCTTTCACCTACCATCCTCTACCTACCTGTCTGTTGTTAATGTGAAGTATCTACCTGTCTGTTGTTAATGTGAAGTATCTACCTTTTACCTACCATCACCTACCTACCTGTCTGTTGTTAATGTGATCTACCTTTCACCTACCTGTCTGTTGTTCATGTGATCTACCTTTCCACCTACCATCACCTACCTACCTGTCTGTTGTTAATGTGACCTACCTTTTACCTACCATCACCTACCTACCTGTCTGTTGTTAATGTGAAGTATCTACCTTTTACCTACCATCACCTACCTACCTGTCTGTTGTTCATGTGAAGTGTCTACCTTTCACCTACCATCACCTACCTACCTGTCTGTTGTTAATGTGAAGTATCTACCTTTTACCTACCATCACCTACCAACCTGTCTGTTGTTAATGTGAAGTATCTACCTGTCTGTTGTTCATGTGAAGTATCTACCTTTTACCTACCAACACCTACCTACCTGTCTTTTGTTAATGTGAAGTACCTACCTGTCACCTACCATCACCTACCTACCTGTCTGTTGTTAATGTGAAGTATCTACCTTTCACCTACCATCACCTACCTACCTGTCTGTTGTTAATGTGAAGTATCTACCTGTCTGTTGTTAATGTGAAGTATCTACCTTTCACCTACCATCACCTACCTACCTGTCTGTTGTTTATGTGAAGTATCTACCTGTCTGTTGTTAATGTGAAGTATCTACCTTTCACCTACCATCACCTACCTACCTGTCTGTTGTTTATGTGAAGTATCTACCTGTCTGTTGTTCATGTGAAGGGGATGTTTCGTCAGGTTTCAGAGGGTCTTCAGATATCAGGGTTATTGAGGGGGATAGTTCCACACCACTGCCAATGACAGAAGTCCAACACAGTGCATCAACCTAGCTGTTCTTACTGTGTTGTTTTGATTCTTTTTTGGAGGTAGCCATTAGTCTAGGATCAATATTGTCTCACAGCAGGATGCAATGAAGATCCTTGTCCTAGTAGCCTAGCGGTTAAGAGCGTTGGGCCAGTAACTGAAAGGTCAATGGTTTGAAGGGGCGACAAGGTGAACTATCTATCGATGTGCCCTTGAGCAAGGCACTTAACCTGTTTCAGTTCCTGTAAGTCCTTCTGGATAGAAGTGTCTGCTAAATGGGAGTTCCCGAGTGGCGCAGCGGTGTAAAGTACTGCATCTCAGCGCTAGAGGTGTCACTACAGACCCTGGTTTGATTCCAGGCTGTATCACAACCGGCTGTGATTGGGAGTCCCATAGGGCGGCGCACAATTGGCCCAGCGTCGTCCGGGTTAGGGTTTGGCCGGGGTAGGCCGTCATTGTAAATCAGAATTTTTGTCTTTACTGTGTTGCCTAGTTTAAAAAAAAGGTTAAATAAAAAATAAATAAAAATAAAATGACTAAAATATAAAATATTCTGTAATAATGACTCCCACCACAAGAGGGCCGTTTTATCCCTTGATGAATAGACAGGCAGGATCCCACCTATTTTCAGTGATAACTTTGGGGTTTTCTAATTGCTTTTCATGACGTCTGAACATAGGTCCAGATTGGCTTTCACGTTGGAGTGTCTTCAAAGCTTCTTTCACGACAATCTGATTTTCAACTGATTTTCTTCTCTCTTTACAGCACTAGATTCATATTGTCCCAGTGTAATGTCTCTTTAGATGGCTCAAAGATTAGGCCAGAGATGTGAGGTTTCAGTGTGGACTGAATTAGACTGTGTGAGGAAAACATGATTGTCATACTGATATGAAATGAATTCAATGTAACATATTGCTATATACAGTAGCAATGATTCCAATGCATAGCCTGCTTCTGGGAAGTGAGTTTTTGTTTTAACATTGCGATGTCTTGGGGTCACAAGACAAGCTAGAAATACCTAATGTGAAGCGGTCATGCAGGAGATGATATTGAGATTGGGATTGTTTGCTACCGGCCCATCTGTGATGCGCTCTGCTCCCAGCCTGTGAGGTGAATGAGAGCATGTGTCCAGTCCATACTGACTCACCACGCTGTCTGAACATCCAGACACTCCCAAGTCTGGTGCACTTTATTTGTCATATGCACAGGAGTCACATGGTACACAGTACATTGAAATGCTTATTTTGCTTGTTTACTCTCGACAATCTCGATAGGTTTCCATCCATTTGGCGACAGATTTTCGTGTGAATATTCTATAATCGGCATTAAAGAAAATATGTGAATTTTTCCACCAGTGATGTGTTTCCACCAAGCAGACTTGCTGCAGATAAAAAGCAGTGTGTGATGACATAGTGCATACAAAATGTACTTTTTCTGTCACAAGCGTCGAAAGGATTAGACCCAAGGCGCAGCGTGAATAGTGCTCATTCTTGAATCTTTAATGAGAAACACTTTACAAAATAACAAACGACCAACAGTTCCGTTAGGTACAACAACTAATAACTCTCTCCTATACGCCCGGGAAGTTAGGTCAGGGCTCCCCCCTGACCTAGCCAAACTACCCGTATGCCCCCCCCCAAGAAATGTTGGGCTGCCTCTCAGCTTCCTCTTGCCGTTCCAGCCGTTCCTCCCAGTATCGCCGTTCTACCTTCGCTGCCTCTCTCCTCCGGCGGGCGGCGATACTCTCCCGGCCTTGTCCACGGTCCTGCCCCATCTAGGATCTCCTCCCAGGTCCATGACTCCACGTACCTCCTCCCACGCTGCATGGTCTTCTTTTGGTCGGTGGTTCTGTCACAAGCGTCGAAAGGATTAGACCAGAACTAGAAGCACATGCATTTCCCTATACTCGCATTAACATCTGCTAACCATGTGTATGTGACCAATAAAAATGTGATTTGATTTTACACAGACTATCTATACTTCTCCCTGAGGAAAGGAGACGAGAAAGACCAGTTATATAAGGGTATAGGGACACACCCTGAGTCCATAGTGTTGTTGGGACATAGCCCTATTCACTAGCACTAACTGAGCTCCAGGTGACACCGACAGCATCCCTCCCTGTCGGAACATTCGCTTTCTGTGCACCAGGCAGAGGCAGCATGTGAAGAGAAGAGCCCTGAAGATCTCAGCAGTCAGTCAGTTCCACACTCAGTAGTCAGATCACTCCTCAGGGCTAGATTAAGACTAGCTGCCAGCCTGCATGCTCCCCTCCGTCTCTCCCTCAATCTCTCTGACAATGTCCCCTGTCTGAGACCTGCTGCTCAGTTCTGCTCAGAGAGGAGAGGCTAGCTCAATGATAATGCTTCTAAAGAAAAGGGAGAATAGCTATGAGTGACTAAAAGCGAGACCCCCTCTCTTCTGAAATGACCTGTACTATATTGCTGTTTTCTACATTTGATACTGACTGGATCACACAGTGCTTCTGAAAAAGGTTGATCTTTTCCATCAGCGGTGGAGTTTTAATCATTCTAATGTTGGATTCTGATAGTCATTCTTGCTTTATGAAGTAGATGGTCTGATATAATAAAACATTTTTAACCTTTATTTAACTAGGCAAGTCAGTTAAGAACCAGTTCTTATTTACAATGACAGCCTAGGAACAGTGGGTTAACTGCCTTGTTCAGGGGCAGAACGACAGATTTTTACCTTGTCAGCTCGGGGATTCAATCTTGCAACCTTTCGGTTACTAGTCCAACGTTCTAACCACTAGGCTACCTGCCGCCCCGGTATATTATATTATAATATTTCACCCCACATTATAAACTCAGAACTCTGAATGAGCATCTTCCCTCAATCTTTATCTTTAAAGTGTGTTCGACTCCTTTCTCTCCATCTCTCGCTCCCTCTCTTCCTCTTTCTCTCCATCGCAGGGCTCCCCTGGTGAGAGAGGTGGTGCTGGACCTGCTGGCCCAATCGGTCTGTCTGGTAGAACTGGCTCTCAGGGGCCGCCAGGGCCTGCTGGAGAGAAGGGAGGGCCTGGTGAGAAAGGTCCCCAGGGACCATCTGGTCGTGACGGAGTCCAAGGCCCAGTGGGTCTGCCTGGCCCTGCCGGACCTCAGGGTCCACCCGGAGAGGACGGTGACAAGGTTAGTACCCTCCCCCATCGCTCTCTCTCTCTTTTACTCTCTCTCTCTTTTACTCTCTCTCTCTGTCTGTCTCTCTCTCTGTCTCTCTCTCTCTGTCTCTCTCTCTGTCTCTCTCTGTCTCCTGCTCTGTCTCTCTCTGTCTCTCTCTGTCTGTCTGTCTGTCTGTCTGTCTGTCTCGCTCTCTCTGTCTGTCTCTGTCTCGCTCTGTCTGTTTGTCTCTCTGTCTCTGTCTCTCACGCTCTCTCTCTCGCTCTCTGTCTGTTTGTCTCTCTCTCTGTCTGTTTGTCTCTCTGTCTCTCTCTCTCTCACTGTCTCTCTCGCTCTCTCTCTCTGTCTGTCTGTCTCGCTCTCTCTCTGTCTGTCTGTCTGTCTCGCTCTCTGTCTCTCTCGCTCTCTGTCTCTCGCTCTCTCTGTTTGTCTCTCTCTCTGTCTCGCTCTCTCTCTCTCTGTCTGTCTCTCTCACTCTCTCTCTCTCTCTCTCTGTCTCTCTCTCTCTCTCTCTCTCTCTCTCTCTCTCTCTCTCTCTCTCTCTCGCTCTCTCTCTCTCTCTCTCGCTCTCTGTCAGTCTCTCTCTCTGTCAGTCTCTCTCTCTGTCAGTCTCTCTGTCCCTGTCTCTTTTATTTCTTTCTCTCTCTATCTCTGTCTGCATATCCATCATCTTAAACAAACTGTACTTAGAAGAGATATAAAGGGTAAAAACTGTGTCTGATTTATCTCCTGCTTTCTCCCAGAAGGTTACAATCCAGCCAGTCTATTAAGCTGCCAATCATAGTGTGTTGTAGTAAACCTTTAAATGGAATCATCCAGCTAAACACCATGCATCACTTGTACTTGTAATTGCACATACATTTTGCAGGTAATGAACTCATTTGCCAATACATTGACAAGTGTTTTTTTTATGTACAAGGTTGACATTTTGAAGTAGGTGTTATTGTAGATGTGTGTGTCCTGTGTTGTGTGTCTGTTGGTCCTATGTTATGTGTGTGTCCTGTGTTATGTGTGTGTGTCCTGTGTTATGTGTGTGTGTCCTGTGTGATGTGTGTGTGTCCTGTGTGATGTGATGTGTGTGTGTGTCCTGTGTGTTGTGATGTGTGTGTGTGTCCTGTGTGATGTGTGTGTGTCCTGTGATGTGTGTGTGTGTGTGTGTGGGATGTGTGTGTGTGTCCTGTGTGTGTCCTGTGTGATGTGTGGGTGTGTGTGTGTGATGTGTGTGTGTCCTGTGTGATGTGTGTGTGTATGTCCTGTGTGATGTGTGTGTGTGTGTGTGTGTGTGTGTGTGTGTGTGTGTGTGGTGTGTGTGTGTGTGTGTGTGTGTGTGTGTGTGTGTGTGTGTGTGTGTGTGTGTGTGTGATGTGTGATTTGTGTGTTGGTCCTATGTTATGTGTGTGTCCTGTGTTATGTGTGTGTTTCCTGTGTTATGTGTCTGTGTCCTGTGTGTGTGTGTGATGTGTGTGTGTGTGTCCTGTGTGATGTGTGTGTGTGTGTGTGTCCTGTGTGATGTGTGTGTGTGTGTCCTGTATGATGTGTGTGTGTGTGTGTGTGTGTGTCCTGTGTGATGTGTGTGTCCTGTGGGATGTGTGTGTCCTGTGTGATGTGTGTGTCCTGTGTGATGTGTGTGTGTCCTTTGTGATGTGTGTGTCCTGTGTGATGTGTGTGTGTGTGTCCTGTGTGATGTGTGTGTGTGTCCTGTGTTGTGATGTGTGTGTGTGTCCTGTGTTGTGATGTGTGTGTGTGTCATGTGTTGTGATGTGTGTGTGTGTGTGTCCTGTGTCATGTGTGTGTGTGTGTCCTGTGTGATGTGTGTGTGTGTCCTGTGTTGTGATGTGTGTGTGTGTCCTGTGTTGTGATGTGTGTGTGTGTCATGTGTTGTGATGTGTGTGTGTGTGTGTGTGTGTGTGTCCTGTGTGTGTGTGTCCTGTGTGTGTGTGTGTGTGTGTGTGTGTCCTGTGTGTGTGTGTCCTGTGTGTGTGTGTGTGTGTGTGTGTGTGTGTGTGTCCTGTGTTGTGATGTGTGAGTGTGATGTGTGTCCTTTGTGTCCCAGGGAGAGGTTGGAGAGCCAGGTCAGAAGGGAAGCAAAGCAGACAAGGGTGAACAGGGTCCTCCCGGCCCAGCTGGTCTCCATGGTCCCATCGGTGCTCCTGGACCTGCAGTGAGTATCTCTGTCTCTGTCCAGCCTTGGACCCACCTTAGCCCCATTGAAAGACACTCAGCTGTACCTCATTCAAATCAATTCCTTTTGTAGTACGTTCAGTTGTGCTGTTAGCTACATTCATCCAGTGTATTACTGTAGTGTGCTGTTAGCACCATTCATCCAGTGTATTACTGTAGTGCGCTGTTAGCTACATTCATCCAGTGTATTACTGTAGTGTGCTGTTAGCACCATTCATCCAGTGTATTACTGTAGTGCGCTGTTAGCACCATTCATCCAGTGTATTACTGTAGTGTGCTGTTAGCTACATTCATCCAGTGTATTGATGTAGTGTGCTGTTAGCACCATTCATCCAGTGTATTACTGTAGTGTGCTGTTAGCTACATTCATCCAGTGTATTACTGTAGTGTGCTGTTAGCACCATTCATCCAGTGTATTACTGTAGTGCGCTGTTAGCTACATTCATCCAGTGTATTACTGTAGTGTGCTGTTAGCACCATTCATCCAGTGTATTACTGTAGTGTGCTGTTAGCACCATTCATCCAGTGTATTACTGTAGTGCGCTGTTAGCTACATTCATCCAGTGTATTACTGTAGTGTGCTGTTAGCACCATTCATCCAGTGTATTACTGTAGTGTGCTGTTAGCTACATTCATCCAGTGTATTACTGTAGTGTGCTGTTAGCACCATTCATCCAGTGTATTACTGTAGTGTGCTGTTAGCTACATTCATCCAGTGTATTACTGTAGTGTGCTGTTAGCACCATTCATCCAGTGTATTACTGTAGTGTGCTGTTAGCACCATTCATCCAGTGTATTACTGTAGTGTGCTGTTAGCTACATTCATCCAGTGTATTACTGTAGTGTGCTGTTAGCTACATTCATCCAGTGTATTACTATAGTGTGCTGTTAGCTACATTCATCCAGTGTATTGATGTAGTGTGCTGTTAGCACCATTCATCCAGTGTATTACTGTAGTGTGCTGTTAGCTACATTCATCCAGTGTATTGCTGTAGTGTGCTGTTAGCTACATTCATCCAGTGTACTGCTGTAGTGTGCTGTTAGCTACATTCATCCAGTGTATTGATGTAGTGTGCTGTTAGCTACATTCATCCAGTGTACTGCTGTAGTGTGCTGTTAGCTACATTCATCCAGTGTATTGATGTAGTGTGCTGTTAGCTACATTCATCCAGTGTACTGCTGTAGTGTGCTGTTAGCTACATTCATCCAGTGTACTGCTGTTGTGTGCTGTTAGCTACATTCATCCAGTGTACTGCTGTAGTGTGCTGTTAGCTACATTCATCCAGTGTACTGCTGTTGTGTGCTGTTAGCTACATTCATTCAGTGTACTGCTGTAGTGTGCTGTTAGCTACATTCATCCAGTGTACTGCTGTAGTGTGCTGTTAGCTACATTCATTCAGTGTACTGCTGTAGTGTGCTGTTAGCTACATTCATTCAGTGTACTGCTGTAGTGTGCTGTTAGCTACATTCATTAGCTACATCAGTGTGTTACCATGGTCACTGTGTCCTCAGGGAGGTGATGGAGAGCCCGGTCCCAGGGGTCAGCAGGGGATGTTCGGACAGAAGGGAGACGAAGGATCCAGAGGTTTCCCCGGGCCCCCTGGTCCCATTGGTCTGCAGGTGGGTGGGGCCCCAAATGAACCCTCACACACTAGCCCTCACCTCTATAGTGTATAGGCTTATGGCATGTGAAAAGTCACACTCTTTGCAATAAGCAACCCCCCCCCCCCCCCCCCCTTCTTCACACACACACACACACACACACACACACACACACACACACACACACACACGCGTACAGGCGTAACCATGGAGCCCACTGGCAGTCATGCACAGCAGCACAGTTTGATTATTTTCATTGTCTCTGTGAGTCTTAACGGGGTCTGTCATGTGCTGTGTTGTCTTCTGACGTTGTGCTGACCCATAGTCCCATTCATTGGCCACTGGCTGTTTTATTCGTCAATATTAAAATACCGCCAGTAAAGACCAAATAGAAATCCTTTTGTTTTGAAATGCCAGAGGTAAATTATCTGTTTTTAATAGTGTTGTTAAGTTTCTCCACAATAGATTTCAGCAACTTGACAGCATAGAGATGATTACTAAAGAGATGATACCTAGAGAGATGATAGCTAGAGAGATGATACCTAGAGAGATGATACCTAGAGAGATGATACCTAAAGAGATGATTCATAGAGAGATGATTCTTAAAGAGAGATGATTCTTAAAGAGATATGATTCCTAAAGAGAGGAATCCTAAAGAGAGGAATCCTAGAGAGATGATACCTAGAGAGATGATACCTAGAGAGATGATACCTAGAGAGATGATACCTAGAGAGATGATACCTAGAGAGATGATTCCTAAAGAGAGGATTCCTAAAGAGAGGATTCCTAAAGAGAGGATTCCTAAAGAGAGGAATCCTAAAGAGAGGAATCCTAGGAATCCTAAAGAGAGAAATCCTAAAGAGAGAAATCCTAAAGAGAGAAATCCTAAAGAGAGGAATCCTAAAGAGAGGAATCCTAAAGATGGGATTCCTAAAGAGAGGATTCCTAAAGAGATATGATTCCTAAAGAGATATGATTCCTAAAGAGAGGATATGGTTAGGTGTTGTCCTGAGTTTGCTTGTAACTCATCAGTGTAAGGGAATGTGTTGTACAGTACAGGAACTGTCTTTATGAGAAAAATTCATTAGATTTTCGTTAAACCTGGGGTCATTGTCTTGATGGAATTATATAGAAAATGCCCGCTAATCTCATCTTTCTACACTTTATTTTTGCTGGTTTTCTTTTTGAAAGAAAAAATGGCCAACATGATCGTGACCCATCTTTTGTTTCAGTCCCTCGGCCTTCAGCTGATGTGGAAAACAGTAAGCCGGTTTTTCATTTTCAAAAAGTCACAGAAGATGAGGTCTTATCTGCACTTTCTGCTATAGAGTCTAAGAAATCATTAGGCGCTGACAATCTGGATCCATATTTACTCAAGTGTGTGGCACCTGTCATTGCTAGTGCAGTGACGCATATCTTTAGTCAAACATTAGTCGTAGGAAAGATTCCTAAAGCTTGGAAAACAGCTTTTGTTTTACCACTCCTCAAGGGAGGTGATTGTAGTGAATTGGATAATTATCTGCCCATCTCTAAGTTCTCCTGTTTGGCTAAAATTCTAGTCATTGGTGAATAGGCAACTACAATCATTTTTAACTGTTAACAATACTCTTTCTAGCAATCAATCTGGCTTCAGACCTAAACACAGTACCACTATGGCCACTGTACGTGTTGTAAATGATATTACAAATGCCCTAGATAATAGAAAGTACTGTGCTCCCTTGTTCATAGATTTGTATAAAGCTTTTGACACTGTAGACCATGCAATACTTTTGGGTAAGCTGTCATCAAAAGGACTGGGATTGGATGCCTGTCGTTGGTTTCATGACTATCTAAAGGATAGAAGCCAGGCTGTTAGAGACGACGGCATCCAGTTGGAGCCATTGGAGTTGGTTAAAGGGGTCCCACAAGGATCTACACTTGGTCCATTACCGTTCACTCTCTAAATGAACAATATCGGTGATGAGGTAAGAAAGTGTAAAATATAGGTTCAGAAATTTTGTGAAATAACACAGTTACAAATAGAATATGTATGTCTATACAGGTATCTGTATGTACTTATGTGTATATGTATGCATATGTGTATGTATATAGATATATATATATTTACCCCAAGAAATATATGGGGTATTGGAAATGATGCAGACAATTACATTGATGGAAGCAACAATCTTTCCGCAATACTAAGCTGATCCCAAAAAAAGAATAAAAAGAAAGTGTCAAATTCTAACCTATCTTCTCCAAATACCTTCGCCCAAAGACAAGCTATTGCTTCAACGGCTGACCAAGCATTATCGCAGCTGGAGACAGATTTGAAGATATTACAAGAGTCTTTTTTACAGCTGAAACTTGTGTGAGCGGACCAAGTCATTTGGTGTCACTCTAAAGTGGAAAGGTGGAATAAACGAGTCCAGAGTAGGTTTTCTTGATTCAACACAGTTCTCTATTGAGGGATTTCTGACACTACAAACACTCCAACACAGTCAATGAGAATCTTCAAAGGAACAACATGCGTCTTCTTTAGATGACACAGGATCACATTACGGTTATCTTCAAATTATAACAACAAGCACATATTCGTCACCGTCTTAATGAATCTTCTTGGATAGCACCTCTCTCTCCGTAGCCATTCTCCAGAGATAGTTTATCTTCCTCTCTTCTTGCTGGTTCCATCCTCTCTCTTGTAGGGGAAAGAGAATATCTCATTAGTACCGTCAGCTGTGCTTAATTGACTCTGGTTACCTTGTCTCACATGCCTTGTTGGGCTACTATCTATGAGCCCAGCCTGCCCTCTGGTGCTCCTTCCACATACCTCCCCCCTCAGGACCGGACGGTCGGGCGCCAGACGCACCGTCTTGGTCGCATCGGGACAGCGCGTCTGCATTCCCATTCCTCGATCCGGCCCTGTGGATGACATGGAAAGAGAACGGTTGTAAAGCAAGAAACCATCTGGCTATTCGGTTGTTATTGTTTCTCTTACCAGCCATCCACGTGAGGGGCGCATGGTCCGTAACTAATGCAAACCTCCGACCCAGTAGGTAGTACCGGAGATAATCGAGGGCCCACTTAATGGCTAGGGCCTCTTTCTCTACGGTAGCATATCTCTGTTCCCGATCACTGAGCTTTCTACTTATAAAGAGAATCGGCCTCTCTGCTTCGCCTTCACCCTGAGCTAGTACGGCCCCGAGCCCCGTATCCGAGGCGTCTACCTGTACAATGAACTCTTGTGAGAAGTCCGGAGCCTGTAGGACGGGATCAGAACACAGGCCCTCTTTTAGCAATTGAAAGGCCTCCTCCGCCTCATCTTTCCACTCTACCCGGTTTGGCAAGTTTTTCTTGATGAGGTTTGTGAGGGGGTTGGCAATGGTTGCATATCCAGGGATAAAACGGCGATAATATCCCGTTATCCCTAAGAAGGCCCGAACGTCCCGCTTGGTCTGGGGTCGAGGCCAGTCCCGAATTGCCCTGGTCTTCTCTGCCTGTGGGCGTATTTTCCCATTCCCCACAGTGTACCCCAGGTATTCCGCTTCGGACAGACCCAGGCAGCATTTTTTTGGATTGGCCGTCAACCCTGTGGCTTCCAGACTCATGAGCACCGCCCGTAGTCGTAGGAGGTGACTATCCCAGTCCTCGCTGTGGATGACCACATCGTCTATGTACGCCGCTGCGTACTCTTGATGGGGCCGTAGAATGGCATCCATGAGGCGTTGGAAAGTTGCAGCAGCACCATGCAGTCCGAAGGGCATCCTCACATACTGAAAAAGCCCCTCCGGTGTGGCGAAGGCGGTCTTTGGGCGGTCCTCTGGAGCCACCGGCACTTGCCAATAACCCTTCGTCAAATCCAGGGTGGTGATGAACTTGGCCTTTCCTAAGCGCTCCAAGAGTTCATCCACGCGGGGCATGGGATATGCGTCGAATGTAGAGATTGCATTCACGCTCCTAAAGTCGTTGCATAGTCTCATACTACCATCGGGTTTGGGGACCAGGACTATGGGACTGGACCACTCACTCGTCGATGGCTCGATCACACCCATCCTCAGCATCTCCCTTACCTCGTTCTTGGCGATGACTCGGCGGGCCTCAGGAATCCTGTATGGACGGATATGCACCTTCTTGCCGGGTTCAGTGTGGATATGGTGGAACAAGACATCTGTTTGTACCGGGAACGGAGAGAATACCCGGCCGAAGTGAATAATCAGCTTGTCTAGCTGTCTCGACTGTTCCGGCAAGAGAGTTTGGCCATGGCGCACCTGTGGTAGAACCTCCTCTTTTCCTTGGCCCTCCATGGCCATCAAAGCCACCTCCTCCTCTCTTCCATGGTACTTCTTCAACAGGTTTATGTGATAGAGTTGGACCTTCTTCCTCCTGTCGGGTTGTTTGATGAGGTAATTGACCGATGAGACCCTTTTCATTACCTCGTAGGGCCCCCTCCACTGTGCCAGCAAGCGGTGTTCAACTGTGGGCACGAGCACCATCACTTTCTCTCCCACGGAGAACTCACGGGATGTCGCGGACTTATCGTAGGCCCAGCCTTGGGTCCTTTTCGCCTTCTCCATATGCTCCTTTACTATGGGCCACACTGCCGACAGGCGGTCTCTCATCAGGGTAACATGTTCTATTGTGGATCGGAAGGGACATGGTTGGGTCTCCCAGGTCTCCTTGGCTAAGTCGAGGATCCCTCGACAGGGTCTGCCGTAGAGCAATTCAAACGGGGAGAATCCAGTGGATGCCTGGGGTACTTCTCGCAGGGCAAACATTAAGTGTGGGAGAAGCATGTCCCAGTTTTTCCCGTCTCTGGACACCACTCTTCTCAACATGCTTTTAATCGTTTTGTTCAAGCGTTCGCACAACCCATCTGTTTGAGGGTGGAATATGCTTGTACATATCTGTTGAACCTGATATAACCGACACAAGTCCTTCATCAACCGGGACATGAACGGGGTTCCCTGATCGGTTAGGATCGTCTTGGGAAGGCCTACCCGAGAGAACATCATGAACAATTCCTTGGCAATTCCCTTGGACGACATGTTACGCAGGGGTATGGCCTCTGGGAACTTGGTAGCGTAATCTACGACCACTAGGATGTACTCGTGTCCTCTGGCAGATTTTGGGAGGGGTCCCACGAGGTCCATAGCTATGCGTTCAAAGGGAGTCTCTATGATGGGGAGAGGAATCAAAGGGTTACGTAGGTGTGGCCGTGGAGCTGTACGCTGACATTGATCACACGTCCTACAATACCTGGCCACATCACGGGTGACACGGGGCCAATAGAATCTCTGCATGATTCTGTCGATAGTCTTGTCCCGTGCCAGGTGTACTCCTAGGACGTGGGAATGGGCTAACTGTAGGACTGTATCCCTGTATGGTCTAGGCACCATTAGTAATTCCTGGATTTCCCCCCTTCGTTGCACGACCCAATATAAGAGACCCCGCCTGATTGCATAGTAAGGAAGAGGGGGCTCACCTGACCCGTCGACGTTCCTCCCGTCGATCACCTTCACCTTCCTCATGGCCTCCCTTAGGTCTGGGTCTCTATGCTGCGAGGTGCCGAACTGTCCCTTTAATTCCTGGGGCAGGTCGACCTCGGTAGAGGGGTGTGGAGGTTGTTCCCCATCCCCTCCAGGGGTGACCGAGGAGAATCCCTTCCAGGTTCCCTCCTCGGATGGGGCTTCAAATATATCTCTTAGCGCCTGGTTGCTCCTTCCTTCCTGCGTCGTGTATAACCCTTCGCAGGTTTCTTCATCGGTGGTTTCCTGGAATATCTGTCATAAACGTTGGGTCTCTATTTCTTCCTCCGCTCCAGAGGACAAGGACGAGGCTACGTCTCCTTGTAGGACTACTACCTCGGGCTTGGATTTTTTTTTTTTTCTTCTTTCCTGTCCCGCTTCTTGTCCTTCTACTCGAACCGGAATCTCTGGGGCTGGGGCTATTTCTGTTAACTTCTTGGGGCTATGTGGGACGCTAGCGTGCCACCCGTGGTGCACCCTATCAACAGCAGGTGCATTTCAAGAGCGGCAAATTTGAAACCAAATAAATGTCAAAATTCAAATTTTTCAAACATACAACTATCTTACACCCTTTGAAAGATAAACATCTCCTTAATCTAACCACGTTGTCCGATTTCAAAAAGGTTTTTCGGCGAAAGCATAAAGTTAGATTATGTTAGGAGAGTACATTGACAATAGCTGTGTGTAATGTTTTGTCAATTCAAAGACAGGGTCACCAAAACCATAAAACCAGCTAAAATGATGCACTAACCTTTTACAATCTCCATCAGATGACACTCCTAGGACATTATGTTAGACAATGCATGCATTTTTTGTTCTATCAAGTTCATATTAATATCCAAAAACAGCGTTTTACTATGGCATTGATGTTGAGGAAATCGTTTCCCTCCAATAACCGGCAGTCAAGTCAGCACCACAAATTAAATAATTAAAATTAGAAAACATTGGTAAAATATTATATTGTCATTTAAAGAATTATAGATTTACATCTCTTGAACGCAATCAACTTGCCAGATTTAAAAATAACCTTACTGGGAAATCACACTTTGCAATAATCTGAGCACTGCGGCCAGAAAAATATGCTTTGCTATACAGACAAACGGCCATGTTGGAGAGATCTAAAATACTATGTAAATAATCCATTACCTTTGATTCTCTTCATCAGATGTCACTTCCCGGGATCCCAGGTCCATAACGAATGTAGTTTTGTTCAAAAAAGCTCATCATTTATATCCAAAAAGATCCGTGTTGTTAGCACATGATCTAAGCCAGCCGGACTTCTCGTCATGAACGAGGGGAAAAAATATATTTACGTTCGTTCAAACATGTCAAACGTTGTATAGCATAAATCATTAGGGCCTTTTTTAACCAGAACATGAATAATATTCAAGGTGGACGAATGCATTCTCTTTTAAAACGTTTTGGAACGAGGGTACCCAACATGACCTCGCGCGCCAGAGTCTAATCGGCCATCACCGTTCCAAGGCTCTTGTTCGGTCAGATCTCATAGTAGAAGATTCAAAACACTTTGTAAAGGCTGGTGACATCTAGTGGAAGCAATAGGAAGTGCCAAAACATTAATAAGCCCCTGTGTGTTTCAATGGCATAGGCTTAAAGGTAATTCAACACATCAGGTATCCACTTCCTGTCAGAAAATGTCTCAGGGTTTTGCCTGCCAAATGAGTTCTGTTATACTCACAGACACCATTCAAACAGTTTTAGAAACTTTAGGGTGTTTTCTATCCATATATAATAAGTATATGCATATTCTAGTTACTGGGTAGGATTAGTAACCAGATTAAAATCGGGTACGTTTTTTTATCCAGCCGTGAAAATACTGCCCCCTAGCCCCAACAGGTTAACCAACAGTGTTGATCATGCCCTCTCGAACCGGGATGCGTGGGGATGGGCAGCGATGACTCCGTGACCATGGACTCGTCCTTGCTAGGACATTGTGAGGCATAATGGTCTGGAGACTGACATTTAAAACACCGACCCTGCTGTGTGGGGGATGACTTCTTCCACCTCCGGAGGGGGTTTGGAGGTTTCGGTGGCGGACGTGCCGGGGCGAGTCGTGGTACGGGATTTGCAGAATCCTTCCGTTCCTTCTTGTCCCCTTTTAACCTCTATGGGCTAGGTGGGACGGAAGCGTCCCACCCGTGGTGCACTCCATCAACAGCAGGTGCATTTCAAGAGCGGCAAATTTGAATCCAAATAAATGTCAAAATTCTAATTTTTCAAACATACAACTATTTTACACCCTTTGAAAGATAAACATCTCCTTAATCTAACCATGTTTTACGATTTCAAAAAGGTTTTACGGCGAAAGCATAAATTTAGTGTATGTTAGGACAGTACATTTACAAGAGTTTTGTGTAATGTTGTGCCAATTCAAAGACAGGCGTCACCAAAACCATAAAATCAGCTAAAATTATGCACTAACCTTTTAAATCTCCAACAGATGACACTCCTAGGACATTATGTTAGACAATGCATGCATTTTTAGTTCTATCAAGTTCATATTTATATCCAAAAACAGCGTTTTACTGTGGCGTTGATGTTCAGGAAATCGTTTCCCTCCAATAACCGGCATTCAAGTCAGCACCACAAATTAAATAATTAAAATTAGAAAACATTGGTAAAATATTATATTGTCATTTAAAGAATTATAGATTTACATCTCTTGAACGGAATCAACTTGCCAGATTTAAAAATAACCTTACTGGGAAATCACACTTTGCAATAATCTGAGCACTGCGCCCAGAAAAATACGCGTTGCGATACAGACTAGCCGCCATGTTGGGGAGATCTAAAATCGAAAATACTATGTAAATAACTCATTACCTTTGATTCTCTTCATCAGATGTCACTTCCAAGTATCACAGGTCCATAACGAATGTAGTTTTGTTCAAAAAAGCTCATCATTTATGTCCAAAAATCTCCGTCTTGTTAGCACATGATCTAAGCCCGCCGGACTTCACTTCATGAACGAGGGGAAAAAATATATTTACGTTCGTTCAAACATGTCAAACGTTGTATAGCATAAATCATTAGGGCCTTTTTTAACCAGAACATGAATAATATTCAAGGTGGACGAATGCATTCTCTTTTATAACGTATTGGAACGAGGGTACCCAACATGAACTCGCGCGCCAGGTGTCTAATGGGCCATCATCGTTCCATGGCTCTTGTTCGGTCAGATCTCCCTCCAGAAGACTCAAAACACTTTGTAAAGGCTGGTGACATCTAGTGGAAGCAATAGGAAGTGCCAAAATATTCCTCAGCCCCTGTGTTTTTCAATGGCATAGGTTTAAAGGTAATACAACACATCAGGTATCCACTTCCTGTCAGAATCTGTCTCAGGGTTTTGCCTGCCAAATGAGTTCTGTTATACTCACAGACACCATTCAAACAGTTTTAGAAACTTTAGGGTGTTTTCTATCCATATATAATAAGTATATGCATATTCTAGTTACTGGGTAGGATTAGTAACCAGATTTAAATCGGGTACGTTTTTTTATCCAGCCGTGCAAATACTGCCCCCTAGCCCTAACAGGTTAACAACTCCCCTGTAGATCGGTATGTTTCCCCCTTCTGGGCTATGTCGTCGGCTGACAACGGGTTGGTTTGACCCACAACCCTTTTTAAGTCACTGGGTAATTCCCTCAATATCTTGTCCACAACGAGGGTCTCAATTACATGTCCTACTCCCTTTCCGGGTTCCAGCCACTGTTTCATCAGTCGTATTAGAGCGAATATCTGGGCACGGACGGGTTGGTCAGTCATATAGGTCCACTGATGGAACTTTACAGCTCTATCTCTGGCAGTCAGCTGGTACCGGGACAGGATCTCGGTTTTTAGTCGCCCATAGTCCGCAGCTTCGTGGGAATCCAGGTCAAAATAGGCTTCCTGGGCCACATCTTCTTGGATAGCACCTCTCTCTCCGTAGCCATTCTCCAGAGATAGTTTATCTTCCTCTCTTCTTGCTGGTTCCATCCTCTCTCTTGTAGGGGAAAGAGAATATCTCATTAGTACCGTCAGCTGTGCTTAATTGACTCTGGTTACCTTGTCTCACATGCCTTGTTGGGCTACTATCTATGAGCCCAGCCTGCCCTCTGGTGGTCCTTCCACACTTGTTTTAAATGCAAACAAAACACATGTTATGATTTTTAATAGGTTCAAAAAGTTGGTTGAAAACACACTTACACTTACCAGCGTAGGTGGCTCTCGAATTAATCAGGTCTCTGCATATAAATACTTAGGGATATGGTTGGATGATAAACTGTCTTTTAAAATGCATGTTGACGAACTTTGTAAACGGGTACCTTCTTATTTATCATCACTTATCAACATTAGAATTATAATTCCTAAAACCAGGTCTCAAGCATGGATTACACTTGAGGCCCATGCGATCTCCACAGAGTTGGGCATTGCTGCCTTTTCCTATTACGCTCCTTGCTTATAGAATAGCCTGCAGACTAAACTTAAACTTCAGACTCTTGTCCCCCTTGCCTATTTTAAACATTTATTGGAGGATTTTTATTTTTGTATTGCTTGTAACTGCTTCGGGTAATGCAAGTACTTGTGCTGTTAGTGGAATAACCTGTGTGTAAAAGTAACAATCTGCTGCTGTATTTTTTTGTGTTATCTGTGATTGTTTGTTTGTCTTGTTTAGTTTCTTAATCATTGTACCTGAACTGTATGTGCAAACATGTATACGTAGGGCCCAGCTGTAAAAGAGACCTTGGTCTCAGTCTGTGTTCTTTACTGATTTGAAGGTATAATAATAATTATCTTCTCAGCTATTCAATTCAAGTGACTTTTAATTGGGTGTAATTCACTTCCGTTGCTATTTAATTCATTCCTAGACCATTGAACACACTCTCCTCTCTCCACACTGTGGTGCATAATGAGTGTTTCTTTTTATGACCTCTGGCTGACGAGACCTCCGCTCCGATGAGTGTTCCACACCAGGGGGACAAATCAGCATACAGACACACAGACGCTGATGGACACACACACTGATGGACACACAGACGCACACACATTCACACACATAGACACACAGACACACGCTCAAACACATACACTCACACACACAAACAGTCTGTCAGCCTCAGTTTCTTCCCTTGGGGCGCATGTATTTGAGGAACATAACTTGTCTTGGGGCGTAGGTATTTGAGGAAGTTAAGTTATCTTGGGGCATAGGTATTTGAGGAAGATTAGTTATCTTGGGGGATAGGTATTTCAGGAAGTTAGCTTGTCTTTGGGCATAGGTGTTTCAGGAAGTTAGCTTGTCTTTGGGCATAGGTATTTCAGGAAGATAGCTTATCTTGGGGCGTAGGTATTTGAGGACGATAGCTTGACTTGGGGCGTAGGTATTTGAGGACGATAGCTTGTCTTGGGGCGTAGGTATTTGAGGACGATAGCTTGTCTTGGGGCGTAGGTATTTGAGGACGATAGCTTGCCTTGGGGCGTAGGTATTTGAGGAAGGTAGTGTGTCTTGGGGCATAGGTATTTGGGGAAGATAGGTTATCTTGAGATGTAGGTATTTGAAGAAGATTTCTTGCTCTAACAGAGTTAATAGCAGATGGAATTATGTCTTTGATGTCCTCGCTCCCTCCTTGCTCCTTGGAGTGACAATAGAGACAAACTGCCTTTGAATAGTGGAGGAGACAGAATCAGGAATTACCATAGCAATTACGGTAGAAATGTCAGGGATCAAACGTACATATGACGTCTCAACCACAGGGTTAACATGCAGGGAGATGAGCAATGGGGTTCTTGAGTAGAAATGAATGCCCTCCATCTTACCATAGACAAAAAAAAATTACATTCAGTGTTGCCTCGTTGTTGCTTTCTTTCATTTTCCATGAACTCATTATTGGTCACATAGTTATACAGTATGAGGATAGTCTCTTCTCCTCTACTGTATTTTCTTTCTGTGAACATAGACACACGTGTCTCTTTGGGACAGAGGGTCACAACTTTGGCTATAAGAATAGAGACATGAGAGATTGGCCATAAAGTCTAATTGGTGATTAATTAGGACACTGAATGGCGTTTGGTTTTTAGCAATCCTTAGCTGTTGAATCTGACAGAGCGAAGGGCTCTGCTAACTGCGTGTTCACCTTATACCGTTTACCTAAGAGGTGCACTAAAAGCTACAATACAGCTAACACAAAAATGTCACTGTCCAATGAACCATCATAAACCAAATGGAAAGTTACATTTTAAAAATGCTAAAACTACACTTTGAGATTATTTGCTTAGTTTTTTTTTGTTACGCCTGCATTTTTCCTGAAGCTAAACCAGAATAATTTAAAGTGTGCTTGTTTGTTTCTGTCTGACCTCAGGGTCTTCCTGGACCTCCAGGCGAGAAGGGTGAGAATGGTGACGTCGGTCCAATGGTGAGCAAATAATCATAATTAAAAAATGTTTTTATCACTTTTCAAATAAATAGTTTTCTATGTATTTGTATCTTCTATTGAAATGTGAAATATTCACTTCCCGTTGTCTCACTCCCTGTTGTCTCACTTCCTGTTCCTGTTGTCTCTTTACAGGGTCCTCCCGGCCCCCCTGGTCCCAGAGGTACCCAGGGTCCTAATGGAGCTGATGTACGTACTGGACCACATGTTGATAACTCATTGTCACGTTACCATATGTGACTGTGCATGTCAATGTGAAATACTGTAGTATGCCTCTGCCTGCTTAAACTGCCAGGTATGATAACAGAGACACTCTGTCTCTCCTGAGCCAATGAATGCTGACTCCTCTCTCTTCTTCTCTGTTTCCTGTTAGGGTGCACAAGGTCCTCCCGGTGGTGTGGGTGCTATGGGAGGCGTGGGTGAGAAGGTGAGAGCGTGTGCCCATCACAAGATGGCCACTGTAGTCTGGAGTCTGTCTCTGGGATGGACATCCAGTCAACATCCCTCCATCTAACCCCTCCCCTCTCCCCACTTCACTGATCTCCAGGACTCCATTAACGCTTAAGGATCGGCCCCTTTTTTTCAATTTTCGCCTAAAATGACATACCCAAATCTAACTGCCTGTAGCTCAGGCCCTGAAGCAAGGATATGCATATTCTTGGTACCATTTGAAAGGAAACAGTTTTAAGTTTGTGGAAATGTGAAAGGAATGTAGGAGAAAATAACACAATAGATCTGGTAAAAGATAACACAAAGAAAAAAAAAACATTATTTGGTATTTGTTTTGTACCATCCTCTTTGAAATGCAAGAGAAAGGCCATAATGTGTTATTCCTGCCCAGGTGCAATTTAGATATTGGCCACTAGATGGCAGCAGTGTATGTACAACGTTTTAGACTGATCCAATGAACCATTGTATTTCTGTTCAAAATGTTGTATCAAGACTGCCCAAATGTGCCTTATTTGTTTATTAATAACTTTTCATGTTCAAAACGGTGCACTCTCCTCAAACAATAGCATGGTATTCTTTCACTGTAATAGCTACTGTAAATTGGACAGTGCAGTTAGATTAACAAGAATTTAAGCTTTCTGCCAATATTAGATATGTCTATGTCCTGGGAAATGTTCTTGTTACTTACAACCTCATGCTAATTGCATTAACCTACGTTAGCTTAACCGTCCCGCAGGCGACCCACCAATCCTGAATACATTTTAATTTCCAATGGCAGCCTGTGTCTGAGTTAGTGATCTGACTCTTTTAACCTTTCTGGCGCAGGAGTTCCACTAGCGACCCACCTCGACAACATCCGGTGAAATTGCAGAGCGCCAAATTCAAAATACAGAAATAGTCATAATAAGCATTCATAAAAAATACAAGTGTTATACATCGGCTTAAAGATGAACTTCTTGTTAATCCAGCCGCTTCGTCAGATTTCAAAAAGACTTTACGGCAAAAGCATACCATGCGATTATCTGAGGAAAAAAGCATACAAAAGCATACAACCATTTTACAACCAAGTAAAGGAATTACAAAAATCAGAAATAGCGATAAAATTAATCACTTACCTTTGAAGATCTTCATATGGTTGCAGTCACAAGAGTCCCAGCTACACAATTAATGTTCGTTTTGTTCGATAAAGTCCCTCTTTATATCCCAAAAACTCAGTTTTGTTGGCGCGTTTTGTTCAGCAATCCGCTGGCTCCAAGGCGGTCAAAACATGCAGACGAATACATCCTAATAGTACCGGTAAAGTTCGTTGAAATATGTCAAACAATGTTTATAATTAATTCTCAGGTTGTCAATTATCTAAATAATCAATAATATTTCAACCGGATAATAGCGCCTTCAATAGAAAGGAAAAACAACGAAGGGCGTGCACTTGGTGACGTGCGCAAAACAGCTCTGCATTCTTCCTCAGTCCACAGTCAGAAAGGTCTTATTCTTCTTCATTTTTCAGAAAACAAGCCTGAAACAATGTCTAAAGACTGTTGACATCTAGTGGAAGCCATAGGAACTGCAATCTGGGTCCTAACCCATTCGATACTCTATAGGCATTCAATTGAAAATACCCACATCAAAAAAATCCCACTTCCTGGATGGATCTTCCTCAGGTTTTCGCCTGCCATGTCAGTTCTGTTATACTCACAGACATTATTTTAACAGTTTTAGAAATTTTCGAGTGTTTTCTATCCGAATCTACCGATTATATGCATATCCTAGCTTCTGGGCCTGAGTAACAGGCAGTTTACTTTGGGCACGCTTCTCATCCAGATGTCGAAATACTGCCCCCAAGCCTTAAGAAGTTATTAATTAATTAATACCTATTTTACAACAGTTCCAACAGCACTCCTCCATTTTAGTGCCATTTGACAGCATCAATATTTAATGCAACAGAATATGAAACATATCCATGGAAGGTTACCATCGCGCTGAGAGAGCATTCTGACTAGCTATCTATATTAACCTTTCTGGGAAGGGGGTTCCGCTAGCGAAACACCTGGCCTACAGCCAGTGAAATTGCAGGGCGCCAAATTCAAACAACAGAAATCTCATAATTA
Organism: Salmo salar; assembly: GCF_965601325.2. Lineage (NCBI taxonomy): Eukaryota > Metazoa > Chordata > Actinopteri > Salmoniformes > Salmonidae > Salmo > Salmo salar. Next base: position 36,212,341 of record NC_138319.1, read on the forward strand.
AAATTCCTCAAACATACAAGTATTATACACCATTTTAAAGATCAACTTCTCGTTAATCCAACCACAGTGTCCGATTTCAAAAAAGGCGTTACGGTGAAAGCACACCATGTGATTATGTTAGGTCAGCGCCTAGCCACAAAAAACCATACAGCCATTTGCAAAGAAGGAGAGGTGTCACAAAAGTCAGAAATAGCGTTAAAATTAATCACTAACCTTTGATGATCTTCATCTGGTGACACTCCCAGGAATCCATGTTAGACAATAAATGTTTGTTTTGTTCGATAAAGTTAATCTTTATGTCCAAAAAGCTCATTTGAAATTGGCATGTTCTATTCAGAAATGCATTGTCTCAAACAAACATCCGGTGAAAATGCAGAGAGCCACATCAAATTACAGAAATACTCATCACAAACATTGATGTAAGATACAAGTGTTATACATACGATTAAAGATACACTTCTTGTTAATCCAGCCGCTGTGTCTGATTTCAAAAAGGCTTTACGGTGAAAGCACACCATGCGATTATGTTAGGTCAGCGCCTAGCCACAAAAACTATACAGCCATTTTCCAACCAAGGAGAGGTGTCACAAAAGTCAGAAATAGCGTTAAAATGAATCACTTACCTTTGATGATCTTCATCTGATGGCACTCCCAGGACTCCATGTTAGAAAATAAATGTTCGTTTTGTTCGATAAAGTTCATCTTTATGTCCAAATTCCTCCTTTATGTTGCGTTTAGTTTACTATTCCAAATGCACAAGGCGCAGGCACTAAGTCCAGACGAAAAGTCAAAAAAGTTCCATTACAGTATGTAGAAACATGTCAAACGATGTATAGAATCAGTCTTTAGGATGTTTTTATCATAAATATTCAATAATATTCCAACCGGACAATTCCTTTGTCTTTAGAAATGAAAGGGAACGGAGCTCGTGCTCACGGCTGTGCGCGTGACTAACCTAAAGGCTTTCAGCCAGACCACTGGTTCCAACAGCTCTTATTCGCTCCCCTTTTACAATAGAAGCCTGAAACAGCCTGAAACTGTTGACATCTAGTGGAAGCCTTAGGAAGTGCAATCTGACCCCACAGACACTGGATATTCGATAGGCAATCACTTGAAAACTACAAACCTCATAATTCCCACTTCCTGGTTGGATTTTTCTCAGGTTTTCGCCTGCCATATGAGTTATGTTATACTCACAGACATTATTTTTTTTTAACAGTTTTGGAAACTTTAGAGTGTTTTCTATCCAAATCTACTAATTATATGCATATTCTAGCTTCTGGGCCTGAGTAACAGGCAGTTTACTCTGGGCACGCTTTTCATCCAAACTTTCCAATGCTGCCCCCTATCCCTAAATTAATGGTGCTCAGGAGTTCAACAGAATGACACTCAACATCCACTATAAAAATATAGTACTACTCATATCGTTCTAAAGCCCTAGGAATGTTTTGACAACATGATCATGTAATCGTTAGGGCATCAGGGTAATATAATCATTAGGGTATCAGGGTAATATAATCATTAGGGCATCAGGGTAATGTATATCATTAGGGCATCCTGGTAATGTACTCATTAGGGCATCCGGGTAATGTAATCATTAGGGCATCAGGGTAATGTAATCATTAGGGCATCAGGGTAATGTAATCATTAGAGTATCAGAGTAATGTAATCATTAGGGCATCAGGGTAATGTAATCATTAGGGCATCAGGGTAATGTAATCATTAGGGCACTGGGGTAATGTAATCATTAGGGCATCAGGGTAATGTAATCAATAGTGTATCAGGATAATGTAATTACTATGGCATAGGATTGTGTTTACAACAGGATAATGTGTTTATAAAGATAATGTCATCTAGTAGATAATGTATTCATAAGGGTGTCGATCATGGTAGAGATTCTAACATGGTGTTTTCATTTTCAGGGTGAAAACGGTGAAGCTGGCAACCCTGGAACCCCTGGAGATCCCGGAACTGGAGTAAGTTTCTTTTTCAGTGTGTCTGTTTGTCCGCGACCGTGTTGCTATAATAATCTATCATCCAAGTCATCATGTGTTTGTGTATTCCCCTATTACCAGAACTATGATTATGTATAGTGAATCTACTTTATAAGACCTCACATAAACGGAATAACAACACAGAGACATGGCAAGTCCTGTTAGTGATGTGAGCGGTAGTAATTTGCTGGTGCTGTGTTGCTGCTGACGGGCCAGCGTCACAGCGTGGTTCTCAGTGTGTTGTTGGCCAGCGTTCCACGGTAAAACAGCCAAGCTGAGTCACTTCACAAACTTTTAACAGACGCTCTTAACAGACAAAATATAGTACACATTGTCTACCTTTTTACATGGTTATGTCTGTGTAGTTCAGGCAGCTCAGTACCTTTTAACATGGTTATGACTGTGTAGTTCAGGCAGCTCAGTATATTTTAACATGGTTATAACTGTGTAGTTCAGGCAGCTCAGTACATTTTAACATGGTTATGACTGTGGAACCGAGGCAGCTCAGTACCAATGGAATCTTCAGTACATTCCAGAACCATGACCAAAATCATTCCTGAATATTATCATACTCCGAGTCGATACTCACATCATAAGAATTCGTTCCCCTGGACCACGCAAACAAATAGGGGAAAACAAACATTCTTGTAAAAGAACAAACTTCATTGTACATTTTTTGTTATACAAAAATAACAAAACATGCCAAACAGCTGCTGTGTTGTTCAAGGTAAAAAAAATCCCGACCTACGGCTCGCAATGATTCCACATCGGTAAGTACAACCCGCGAGAAGAGCCTTGTGGCTTCTGGCTATATGACGTGGCAGAGTGGAATATTGATGCCATCTATTGTTCTCTACAGGGACCTAAAGGAATATTGATGCTGTCTGTTGTTCTCTACAGGGACCTAAAGGAATATTGATGCTGTCTGTTGTTCTCTACAGGGACCTAAAGGAATATTGATGCCATCTGTTGTTCTCTACAGGGATCTGAAGGCGAGAGAGGAGACAAAGGAGAGGCAGGACCACCTGGAGCTGCCGGACCCGCAGGCGCCAAAGGACCCCCTGGAGATGATGGACCCAAGGGAAATCCTGTAAGAGTCACTCTCTACTCCCATAAGACATCAGCTCTCAGTGATAGAACTACATACATGTTTTTAAGACATGTTGTCTTTTTGAATAGAGAAGTGAACTGTGGCGAGTGCTTTGCTGACATTACTGTTTGTAGAATTTAGGAGCCAAGTTTTACTCAAAGTGCCATTGACAGTTGATATGGTCGGGGGGGGCTAAACCTCTCATCATCAGATTTACAACAATCTTTAGGCACAAACAAGATATTGTTCCCTGGCCACTTAGGTTGAATATTGTAATATTGTGTAATAGTATAAAAGATATTATAAACGTTTGATGTTTTTTTTTCTCCTGTCTCTCCTTTACCTTCCAGGGGCCGGTTGGTTTCCCTGGAGACCCTGGTCCACCTGGTGAAGCTGGTGTTGCTGTAAGCATCACATCTTTGATTCATGCCTTAATGTTTTATTATTCAAATAATTCAGCTGTAAAGATACCAGTATTATTAGATGCCATCACTGTCAGTCAGACTGTAATGCCATTACATGCGTATAGTGTGTACTGTATGTGTAAAGTGACTCCCACTGCTACTAGGAATGGTCATTTGTAATTTAGTCAGATCGTGGTGACCCATCTCACATGTTTATGTATATTTCTTCTCTCCCTAGGGAACTGACGGCTCTGCAGGAGAGAAAGGAGAGGATGGTGAATCTGGTCAACCTGTAAGTCCATATGTCATAAATATTATAAACACAAAATCAACTATTCTACACAGCTCTTAATTCCAATTTGCAGCACGATAGAGTGGGCGACTGTATGAGCGCATTACCATCACCATTGCCATTAGTCTGTCCTAATCGTCTATATATGAACAGCCTAGCCTATCCTATTCAACGTAACCGATACAACCCCCTGTGTGCTTTGCCTGTAATACATTACCATAAGCTTGCATTTGTGAATAAGTACCTACAATAGAGAACATTGAGTCATACAATTTACTTCTTCAGATCTGGTATACGAGTACAGTATGTTCATTGCTTTTATAGATTTCTTAAAATTAGTTTAGAAATATGAACAGCAAATCTGATTATTGAAGCCTTTGTTCGGGTGTGTGAATAACGATATGTATTAACATTTACGAATGTAAATAGATTTACAAGTGCTGGGAAATAGAAGAACATTGTTTTTACTCTTAGCAATAGGAATGAGTTCGTGTGTGTGTGTGTGTTTGCCTCAGATTAATGTATTATGTAATATGTAAGGTATCAAAGTAAGGTATTATGTAAACTTTAAGGTATTATTTAAAGTATAAGGTATTAGAGTAAGGTATTATACAAAATGTAAGGTATCAGATTAAGGTAGTATATACAGTGTAAGGTATTATTTAAAGTGTAAGGTATTATTTAAAGTGTAAGGTATCAGAGTACGGTATTATGTTGAGTGTAAGGTTTTGTGTAAAGTGAAAGGTATGAGAGTTAGGTATTATTTCAAGTGTAATGTATTATGTAAAGTGTAAGGTATTATGTGAAATGTAATGTGTTATGTAAACTGTAATGTATAATGTAAAGTTTAAGGTATCAGCGTAAGGTATTATGTAAAGTGTAATGTATTATGTAACGTGTAAGGTATTAAAGTAATGTATTATGTGAAGTGTAATGTGTAATGTATTATGTAAAGTTTAAGGTATCAGCGTAAGGTATTATGTAAAGTGTAATGTATTATGTAAAGTGTAAGGTATGAGAGTAAGGTATTAGTTCAAGTGTAATGTATTATGTAAAGTATTATAGTAAAGTATTGTGTGAAGTGTAAGATATCATAGCAAATTGGTATGTAATGTCTATTATGTAAGGTATTATGTAACATGTAAGGTATCAGAGTAAGGTAAAGTGTAAGGTATCTTAGTAAGCTATTGTGTAAAGTGTAATGTTTAATTAAAAGTGTAAGGTATTATATAACGTGTAAGGTATCTTAGAAAAGGTATTATTTGAAGTGTAATGTATTGTTTAAAGTGTACGGTATCAGAGTAAGCTATTATATAAAGTGTAAGGTATCAGAGTAAGGTATTATTTCAAGTGTAATGTATAATGTAAAGTGTAAGGTATCATAGTAAAGGATTAAGAAACGTGTCATGTATTATGTAAAGTGTATGGTATCAGAGTAAGGTAGTATGTAAAGTGTAATGTAGTGTGTGATGTGTAAGGTATCAGGTTAAGGTATTATGTACATTGTAAAGCATTATGTAAAGTGTAAGGTATCAAATTAAGGTATTATGTAAAGTGTAAGGTATCAGAGTAAGATATTTTATAAAGTGTAAAGTATTATGCAAAGTGCAAGGTATCTGGGTAACGTGTTATGTAAATTGTAAGGTATTATTTAATCTCTCTGGGGTATGTGGGACGCTAGCGCCCCGCTTACAAAAGCATACAAACATTTTACAACCAAGTAAAGGAATTACAAAAGTCAGAAATAGCAATAAAATTAATCACTTACCTTTGAAGATCTTCATATGGTTGCAGTCACAAGAGTCCCAGCTACACAATACATTTTCATTTTGTTCGATAAAGTCCCTCTTTATATCCATGTTGGCGCATTTGTTCTGTAATCCACTGGCTCCAAGGCGGTCAAAACATGCAGACGAATACATCCTAATAGTACCGGTAAAGTATGTTGAAACATGTCAAACGATGTTTATAATTAATTCTCAGGTTGTCAATTATCTAAATAATGGATAATATTTCAACCGGACAATAGCGTATTCAATAGAAAGGAAAAACAACGAAGGGTGCGCAATCGGTCATGCGCGCAAACCAGTTTTGCTTCATTCTACAGTCCACTTACAAAATGGTCTCATTCTTCCTCATTTTTCAGAATACAAGCCTGAAACAATGTCTAAAGACTGTTGACATCTAGTGGAAGCCATAGGAACTGCAATCTGTGCTCTAAGCCATTACATAGTCAATAGGCAGTCAATGGAAAACAACTCACATCAAAAAAATCCCACTTCCTGGATGGATTTTCCTCGGGTTTTCGCCTGCCATATCAGTTCTGTTATACTCACAGACATTATTTTAACAGTTTTAGAAACTTCAGAGTGTTCTATCCAAATCTACCAATTATATGCATATCTTATCTTCTGGGCCTGAGTAACAGGCAGTTTACTTTGGGCACGTTTGTCATCCAAACTTCAAAATACTGCCCCCTACCCCAGAGAGGGTAAAGTGTAAGGTATCAGAGTAAGGTATTATGTAAAGTGTAAGATATTATGTGGTGTAAGGTATTATGTAAAATTTAAGGTATCAAATTATGGTATTGTGTAAAGTGTAAGGAATGTTGTAAAGTTTAAGGTATTATGTAAAGTGTAAGGTACATTTACAGTTACATTTACGTCATTTAGCAGACGCTCTTATCCAGAGCGACTTACAAATTGGGTATTATGCAAAGTGTAAAGAATCAGAGTAAGGTATTATATATAGTGTAAGGTATCTTAGTAAGGTGTTATGTAAAGTGTAATGTTTAATTAAAAGTGTAAGGAATCAGAGTAAAGTATTATATAACTTGTAAGGTATCTTAGTAAGGTATTATTTGAAGTGTACGGTATCAGAGTAAGCTATTATAAAAAGTGCAAGGTATCAGATTAAGATATTATTTCAAGTGTAATGTATTATGTAAAGTGTAAGGTATCATAGTAAAGGATTAAGAAACGTGTCATGTATTATGTGAAGTGTATGGTATCAGAGTAAGGTAGTATGTAAATTGTAAAGTGTAAGGTAGTGTGTAAGGTATCAGGTTAAGGTATTATGTACATTGTAAAGTATTATGTAAAGTGTAAGGTATCAGAGTAAGGTATTTTGTAAAGTGTAAGGTATTGTGTAAGTATTGTGTAAAGTGTTATGTAAAGTGTAAGGTGTTGTGTAAAGTGTAAGGTATCAGAGTAAGGTGTTATGTAATTTGTAAGGTATTATGTAAGTTGTAAGGGAGCAGAGTAAGGTATTATGTAAAGTGTACGTTATCGGAGTTAAGGTATTGTGTAAAGTGTTAAGTATTATATAAAGTGTGTGGAATTGTGTCAAGTGTTAGGTATTATATAAAGTGTGTGGTATCAGAGTAAGGTATTGTGTAAAGTGTTAGGTATTATATAAAGTGTGTGGTATTGTGTCAAGTGTTAGGTATTATATAAAGTGTGTGGTATCAGAGTAAGGTATTGTGTAAAGTGTTAGGTATTATATAAAGTGTGTGGTATTGTGTCAAGTGTTAGGCATTATATAAAGTGTGTGGTATCAGAGTAAGGTATTGTGTAAAGTGTTAGGTATTATATAAAGTGTGTGGTATCAGAGTAAGGTATTGTGTAGTGTAGGTATTATATAAAGTGTGTGGTATCAGAGTAAGGTATTGTATAAAGTGTTAGGTATTATATAAAGTGTGTGGTATTAGAGTAAGGTATTGTGTAAGGTATCCGAGTAAGGTATTTTGAAGTGTCATTTGAAGTTAAAGTAAAATAAGGTTTTGTAATGTTTCGGTGAAGTTCAACTTTAAAATCATATTTAATTCTCTGAAATAACAATGGAGAGTTTCACTATAAACCAAATTACGCAGTTGAATAATTCTGTTAATTCCTATCCGCTCAGAGTTGTATTCTCCACTTTCTCATTTGTGTTGTTCAAATATTTCGTTAAGTAAACCCGAAATGTGCTGTGATTGCATCTAATTAACTTTGAGATAATTGGATGAAGCTGATTCTGAAAACCAATGCGGTATCTCAGACTACGGCGTCTAACTCCACTCGTAGATATCAGTTAAGCCTTTTGGAATTCATACCTGTCTAATGTCAATATGTAGTCACATATTCCTCTCTTTGTTAGGATATTGGACAATCCATTGGAGATTTCAAATACTAATCTTCTATATCACGTTAATGTACCTTTATTCACAACAGACTGTGTTCACTCCTAACTCTCGTTCCTCGTCTCTTCTTCTATTTTGTACGTCTTCTGTCCTCTAGGGTCCCCCTGGTCCATCTGGTGAATCTGGTCCACCTGGTCCCCCCGGCAAGAGAGTAAGTCTAAGCATCTTCATCATCGTGTTCATCATCATCACAACCAACACACCACAGACGTCAATATCACTTTCACCCATATCAGACAAAAGATTGAACAATATAGTACGTTATATTGTGTGTTTTTACTATTTGCATTTGCCCCCCCCCCCCCCTTTTACACTGCTGCTACTCTCTGTTGTTATCATCTATGCATAGTCACTTTAATAACTCTACCTACATGTACTTATTACCTCAATTACCTCGACTAACCGGTGCCCCCGCGCATTGACTCTGTACCGGTACTCCCCTATATATAGTCTCGCTATTGTTATTTTACCGCAGCTCTTTAAATACTTGTTACTTTTATTTCTTATTCATATTTTTTTAACTGCATTGTTGGTTAGGGGCTTGTAAGTAAGCCTTTCCCTGTAAGGTCTACGCCTGTTGTATTTGGCGCATGTGACTAATACAATTTGGATTTGGTTTAATGCTAACTCATTAATCACGTTTTGGACTAGATTTTTTTGACCGAGTCCCATTGTCCCATATCCAACACCTATTGACACACAGTTCTATGTATTGTATTCATCTTATTATTAAACCAGACATAGAAATGCACCCAGTCATTGTTGATTAAACCTAGAGTCATCAGGTGAGAATTCTTTACCCTAAACAATCCATCCAAACTCTACAACAATCCCCCCCCTCCCCCTTTATCAACAGTGAGCGAGGAAAAACTATTTTGGATTTGCAGGGTCAGGGCCACTGAGCTGTCTCTACATGGAAATTAAAGAGATCTCAAAGCCCACTGAGCTGTCTCTACATGGAAATGAAAGAGATCTCAAAGCCCACTGAGCTGTTTCTACATGGAAATTAAAGAGATCTCAAGCCCACTGAGCTGTCTCTACATGGAAATTAAAGATATCTCAAAGCTCACTGAGCTGTTTCTACATGGAAATTAAAGAGATCTCAAGCCCACTGAGCTGTCTCTACATGGAAATTAAAGATATCTCAAAGCCCACTGAGCTGTTTCTACATGGAAATTATAGATATCTCAAAGCCCACTGAGCTGTTTCTACATGGAAATTAAAGATATCTCAAAGCTCACTGAGCTGTTTCTACATGGAAATTATAGATATCTCAAAGCCCACTGAGCTGTCTGTACATGGAAATTAAAGATATCTCAAAGCTCACTGAGCTGTTTCTACATGGAAATTATAGATATCTCAAAGCCCACTGAGCTGTCTGTACATGGAAATTAAAGATATCTCAAAGCCCACTGAGCTGTCTGTACATGGAAATGTAAGCTATCTCAAAGCCCTCTGAGCTGTCTGTACATGGAAATGTAAGCTATCTCAAAGCCCTCTGAGCTGTCTGTACATGGAAATGTAAGCTATCTCAAAGCCCACTGAGCTGTCTGTACATGGAAATGTAAGCTATCTCAAAGCCCACTGAGCTGTCTCTACATGGAAATTAAAGATATCTCAAAGCCCACTGAGCTGTCTGTACATGGAAATTAAAGAGATCTCAAAGCCCACTGAGCTGTCTGTACATGGAAATGTAAGCTGTCTCTACATGACCAAAAGTATGTTGATCCCTGCTCATCGAACATCTCATTCCAATATCATGGACATTAATATGGAGTTGTTCCCCCCTTTGCTGCTATAACAGCCTCCACTCTTCTGCGAAGGCTTTCCACTAGATGTTGGAACATTTCTGCGAGGACTTGTTTCCATTCAACCACAAGAGTATTAGTGAGGTTGGGCACTGATGTTGGGCGAAACGTGAACGTGATTCATCACTCCGGAGAACGCGTTTCCATTGCTCCAGAGTCCAATGGCGGCGACCTTTACACCCCTCTAGCCAATGCTTGGCATTACATATAGTGAGCTTAGGCTTGTGTGCGCGGCTGCTCAGCCATGGAAACCCGTAAAGCTCCAGACAATCAGTTATTGTGCTGACGTTGCTTCCAGAGGTATTTTCGAATTTGGTAGTGAGTGTTGCAACCGAGGACAGATGATTTTTACGCGCTTCGTGCTTCAGCACTTGGCGGTCTCATTCAGTGAGCTTTTGTGGCCTACCACTTCGCGGCTGAGCTGTTGTTGTTCCTAGACGTTTCCACTTCACAATAACAGCACTTACAGTTGACCGGGGCAGCTCCAGCAGGGCAGAAATTTGACTAACTGACTTTGTTGGAAATGTGGCATCCTATGACCATGCCACGTTGAAAGTCATTTAGCTCTTCAATAAGGCCATTTTACTGCCAATGTTTCGATGGAGATTGCATGGCTGTGTGCTAGATGTTAGACTCCTGTCTGCAACGGGTGTAGCTGAAATAGCCAAATCCACTCATTTGAAGTGGTGTCCACATACTTTTGTATATATGGTGTATCAATTTCATAGTCATGGCACGCTTTGTGAAATACTGTAGCTTCTGTTTTCTTTTCTCTGTGAGGAAAATAGGGCAAAAAAGCACCAGGCCCAAAACGAATTTACTGTCTAGAGAGAGAGCGAAATCTCCCCTGACACACTGTTGATCTGGGCTACTTTGACTGACAGCCATGGAATAACGCTAGAAGAACAGAGAGGGAGGGGTATGATGTGGGTATTTTCAGGACATAGACCTCTATCTGTCCCTCCTTGGGGCTTGTCTACAGGAATCTACAACTGAATGCCTTCAACTGAAATGTGTCTTCTGCATTTAACCCAACCGATGTGAATCAGAGAGGTGCAGGGGGGCTGCCTTAATCGACATCCACAGCACCCGGGGGGGAACCGTGGGTTAACTGCCTTGCTCAGGGGCAGAACGACAGATTTTTATCTTGTCAGCTCAAGGATTCGAGCCTTTCGGTTACTGGCCCAACGCTCTAACCACTAGGCTACCTGCCGATTGTATGGTTGTGCTGTAGTGAGATGTCATTACAGAGGCAGGTCAGCCGTCACCAACTCAGTTCACCGGTAAAAATGGACTTTCCTGACATTTTGGTCTCTGATGCAAAGATAAAGATGTAGCTTGCATTTAAAATACTTTTTGTTATGATGATGACCCTTTTCCAAAGAGGTACTTCATGTCTGACTTCACTGTATAAAGCTGCTACCATGTACAGTGCCTTCGGAAAGTATTCAGACCTCTTGACCTTCTCCGCATTTTGTTACGTTATAGACTTCATCTAAAATTGATTAAAATAAATAAAATCCTCAGCAATCTACACACAGTAACCCATAATGACAAAGTTAACAGGTTGTTAGACATTTTTGCAAATGTATTAAAAATATAAAACAGAAATACCTTATTTACATAAGTATTCAGAGCCTTTGTATGAGACTCAAAGTTGAGCTCAGGTTCACCCTGTTTTCATTGATCATCCTTTAGATGTTTCTACAAATTGATTGAGTCCACCTGTAGTAAATTCAATTGATTGGACATGATTTGGAAAGGCACACACATGTCTGTATAAGGTCCCACAGTTGACAGTGCATGTCAGAGCAAAAACTAAGCCATGAGGTCGAAGGAATTGTCCGTAGAGCTCTGAGACAGGATTGTGACGAGGCACAGATCTGGGGAAGCGTACCAAAAAAATTCTGCAGCATTGAAGGTCCCCAAGAACACAGTTGCCTCCATCATTATTAAATGGAAGAAGTTTGGAACCACCAAGACGCTTCCTAAAGCTGGCTGCCCGGCCAAACTGAGCAATCAGGGGGAGAAGGGCCTTAGTCAGGGAGGTGACCAAGAACTCGATGGTCACTCTGACAGAGCTTTAGAGTTCCTCTATGGAGATAGGAGAACCTTCCAGAAGGACAACCATCTCTGCAGCACTCCACCAATCAGGCATTTATGGTAGAGTGGCCAGATGGAAGCCACTCCTCAGTAAAAGGTACATAACAGCCCGCTTGGAGTTTGCCAAAAGCCACCTAAAGTCTCTCAGACCATGAGAAACAAGATTTTCTGGTCTGATGAAACCAATATTGAATTATTTGACATGAATGCCAAGCTTCACATCTGGAGGAAACCTGGCACCATTCCTACTGTGAAGCATGGTGGTGGCAGCATCATGCTGTGGGGATGTTTTTCAGCGGCAGGGACTGGGAGACTAGTCAGGATCGAGGGAAAGATGAATGTAGCAAAGTACAGAGAGATCCTTGATGACAACCTGCTCCAGAGTGCTCACGACCTCAGACTGGGGGGCGAAGGTTCACCTCGCTACAGGACAATGACCCTAAGCACACAGCCAAGACAATGCAGGAGTGGCTTCGGGACAAGTCTCTGATTGTCCTTGAGTGGCTGAGCCAGAGCCCGAACTTAAACCCGATTGAACATCTCTGGAGAGACCTGAAAATACCTGTGCAGCAACGCTCCCCATCCAAACTGACAGAGCTTGAGAGGATCTGCAGAGAAGAATGGGAGAAACTCCCCTAAATACAGGTGTGCCAAGCTTGTAGCGTCATACCCAAGAAGAATCGAGGCTGTAATCGCTGCCAAAGGGGCTTCAACAAAGTACTGAGTAAAGTACTGCTTTGTCATTATTGAGTATTGTGTGTAGATTGATGATTATTTCTTGTTTTAAATACATTTTGGAATAAGGCTGTAATATAACAAAATGTGGAAAAAGTCAAGGGTCTCAGTACTTTCCGAAGGCACTGTAAATTCCCTTTGACGTTCCCTGGGAACTTATCAGGTGTAACATCATTCATGGTTGGCTAATATCAGTTGAAAGCACGCGACATTAGTGAATCCCAAATAGTGCATGAACTTCCTTTTGACGGATGTTAAATTCTTTCTTTAAAAGAAAAGTGGCAATTATTGTCCCACATTTCTCAAAGAAGTCACTATCTCGAGCTATCTTCTGCAACGGCTTTATGACACAGGCTATAGCTTAAAATAGCTGCAATTTACAGCAGACACAAAAACCGGCAATTGCTTTTGCAATGTGCTTGACGGAATTTATATTCAGAGTATTTAGCATCATATCAACATGCAGCTCCTAATGGCCAGGGGATTATTTTAGGAAAATGGCTATTTCATCATCATAGGCATTTTATCTGCTTCCCCCAAAAATGTTTACCTAGAACGATTTCTGCAACTCCCAGGCATTCTGCTCCCCTGAATCAGTAATTTGGGGGTAGAGTTGTTTTGCATTTAGCGTTGCAGGGTGTTTTTACTTCCTCAGCAGTTTACCTATAGCAATTTGAAATGAAGCTGAAATCTCTCTCCAGATCCTTCAGGCACTGTCTAAATCCATTTAGCACCAGAGACATTCTTTAGTTATTTGAATCTCATTTGTTTTTATCTTAAAGGTTTGATTTTTTGTCTCAATATAGATATTTAACTGGAAAGACATACCATTTACAGTTTAGAGTAGTTCATTTGTTTTTAGACTGCTGTTGTATTTATACTACCCCAAGACAAGACAACATACAGATCACAAATATTCCCAATACTATTTCATATGGTTGGAAGACTAGGGACAACTACAGTAGGTAGTCAGCAGTTTGGTGTTAACAGAATATGGTTGGAAGAGTAGGGACAACTACAGTAGGTAGTCAGCAGTTTGGTGTTAACAGAATATGGTTGGAAGACTAGGGACAACTACAGTAGGTAGTCAGCAGTTTGGTGTTAACAGAATATGGTTGGAAGACTAGGGACAACTACAGTAGGTAGTCAGCAGTTTGGTGTTAACAGAAGAAGCATCATGTTGGCCTATCGCTCACAACTCATCAAGTCAAATCAAATCAAAAGAAGGGCTGTATTTATACAGCCCTTCTTACATCAGCTGATGTCTCAAAATGCTGTACAGAAACCCAGCCTAAAACCCCAAACAGCAAGCAATGCAGGTGTAGAAGCACGGTGGCCAGGAAAAACTCCCTAGAAAGGCCAAAACCTAGGAAGAAACCTAGAGAGGAACCAGGCTATGAGGGGTGGCCAGTCCTCTTCTGGCAGTGCCGGGTGGAGATTATAACAGAACATGGCCAAGATGTTCAAATATTCATAAATGACCAGCACGGTCAAATAATAATAATCACAGTAGTTGTCGAGGGTACAACAGGTCAGCACCTCAGGAGTAAATGTCAGTTGGCTTTTCATAGCCGATCATTGAGAGTATCTCTACCGCTCCTGCAGTCTCTAGAGAGTTGAAAACAGCAGGTCTGGGACAGGTAGCATGTCCGGTGAACAGGTCAGGGTTCCATAGCCACAGGCAGAACAGTTGAAACTGGAGCAGCAGCACGGCCAGGTGGACTGGGGACAGCAAAGAGTCATCATGCCAGGTAGTCCTGAGGCATGGTCCTAGGGCTCAGGTCCCCCAAGAGAAAGAAAGAAAGAGAGAATTAGAGAGAGCATACTTAAATTCACACAGGACACTGGAGAAATACTCCAGATATAACAGACTGACCCTAGCCCCCTGAGACATAAACTACTGCAGCATAAATACTGGAGGCTGAGACAGGAGCGGTCAGGAGACACTGTGGCCCCATCCGATGATACCCCCGGACAGGGCCAAACAGGCAGGATATAACCCCACCCACTTTGCCAAAGCACAGCCCCCACACCACTAGAGGGATATCTTCAACCACCAACTTGTCTCTAACCCAACCACCCTGTAATAGGGTTAGAGACAGAAAATCCCAGTGGGGAGAGGGGAACCGGCAAGTGAGGGTGAAAGCAGAAAGTGAGGGTGAAAGCAGAGAAACAAAGCTGATGCTGCCGTTTTGGCCATATCTCTAAATCAGTCAAAACACACAGCCCTGCTGTCATTTCTACATGGGAACTCAGTCAAAACACACAGCCCTGCTGTCATTTCTACATGGGAACTCAGTCAAAACACACAGCCCTGCTGTCATTTCTACATGGGAACTCAGTCAAAACACACAGCCCTGCTTGTCATTTCTACATGGGAACTCAGTCAAAACACACAGCCCTGCTTGTCATTTCTACATGGGAACTCAGTCAAAACACACAGCCCTGATGTCATTTCTACATGGGGACTCAGTCAAAACACACAGCCCTGCTTACATCTCTACAAGGGAACTCAGTCAAAACACACAGCCCTGATGTCATTTCTACATGGGGACTCAGTCAAAACACACAGCCCTGCTTTCATCTCTACAAGGGAACTCAGTCAAAACACACAGTCCTGCTTGTCATTTCTACATGGGAACTCAGTCAAAACACACAGCCCTGATGTCATTTCTACATGGGAACTCAGTCAAAACACACAGCCCTGCTTGTCATTTCTACATGGGAACTCAGTCAAAACACACAGCCCTGCTTTCATCTCTACATGGGAACACAGTCAAAACACACAGCCCTGATGTCATTTCTACATGGGGACTCAGTCAAAACACACAGCCCTGCTTACATCTCTACAAGGGAACTCAGTCAAAACACACAGCCCTGATGTCATTTCTACATGGGGACTCAGTCAAAACACACAGCCCTGCTTTCATCTCTACAAGGGAACTCAGTCAAAACACACAGTCCTGCTTGTCATTTCTACATGGGAACTCAGTCAAAACACACAGCCCTGATGTCATTTCTACATGGGAACTCAGTCAAAACACACAGCCCTGCTTGTCATTTCTACATGGGAACTCAGTCAAAACACACAGCCCTGCTTTCATCTCTTCATGGGAACACAGTCAAAACACACAGCCCTGATGTCATTTCTACATGGGAACTCAGTCAAAACACACAGCCCTAATGTCATCTCTACATGGTAACTCAGTCAAAACACACAGCCCTGTTTGACCACATCTCTACATCAGTAAAAACACATATCCCTGCTGCCATCTCTACATGGGAACTCAGTCAAAACACACAGCCCTGATGTCATCTCTACATGGGAACTCAGTCAAAACACACAGCCCTGTTTGACCACATCTCTACATCAGTAAAAACACATATCCCTGCTGCCATCTCTACATGGGAACTCAGTCAAAACACACAGCCCTGTTGCCATCCTTGCTTTCCCATGCTGTCTGATCAGAGAAGTGTCCCTCTCTGTGGACCGCATGGGGTTTTGATGTGAGGACCCCTTTTATAGTTGAAAGAGACAGCCTTAGGCTGAGAGGTGGCTAGAAAGAACAGATCACCTGGAAACCCTTGAAGTGATCGGAGACTAGAGAGGGAGAGGTGTGTGTGAGTGAGAAGTAGTTCAGTTCTGTTATATGGGTATGAAGCATGTCCTCACTCCCGTTCAGTCAAACAGATTTTCTTTGCAAATTTGTGGGTAGATTAAGGTGTACTTTTCAAGGAGATTTGATCCAGACTCTGGTTTTCATCAGTGTTGTATTGAATGAAGATGTTCTCAGGGGGGAATACTGAAGCTACTAGATATGAACTGGTTTATGGATTTAGTAGTGTCATTTTCAACCCCTAATTCAGGAATATTTTAGAGGTTGTGTTATGGTCCTGTGTGACTCAGTTGGTAGAGCATGGCAATTGCAACTCCAGGGTCTCGGGTTCAATTCCTTCGGGGGGACCAGTGCGAAAATGTGTGCACTCACTACTGTACGTCGCTCTGGATAAGAACATCTGTTGAAGGACTAAAATGTCAATATTGCTATGTCTAGTATTTGTTTCTAGGTTTATTTTTAATCTTCAAGTACAGCCCCGTAGCCAAATGTTTGTTCAAGCAACTTCTCATTTCCTCAGTACTCAGTGAAATATTTCACTACAAACACAACTCTGGGTTCTTACTGGTGTGTTTGATTGATGTCCAATGGATGTATTTCACTGTAACGATTTGTTACAATTGACCTGAATTACTGCCCTCACAATGTTGTTGTTGACTGCACATGCAGACATGCACAGACTAATAAACAAACACACACAAACATTATTCTTGCGCATGCGTGCACACACGGACACACACGGACACACTGCTGTGTGATACTAAAGCGTGTCTTCTCGTCTTCCCCAGGGCCCCCCAGGATCTGCCGGTACAGAGGGTAGACAAGGAGAGAAGGGCACCAAGGTAACCTACAAAATCAATTCAACCTTTGCCCAGAGAGCAGCATCAGGAACTCCAGACTCCACAGCAAGCCCCCATGCCTCACCCCTCACCCCACTTCCCTGTTCCCTCACCCTCCACCCTCTCCACTCTTCCCTCTCCACTCATCCCTCTCTCCTCATCCCTTGTCCCCTCTTCCCTTTTCCTTTAATCTCTCTCCCCTCCTCCCAAATTAAAACACACAACCCCCAGGAAGTCGGGGGAGTTTGAAGGTTTTCCACTCAAGATCAGATTGAAATGTATGGACTCACACAGCCTATTTTAGCTTAGATTGAGTTTGTGTGTTTTTAATGTGTTTACTATGTGTTGTACCTTAATTTGTGGAAACGTACTGTGCTGTATCTAGCTCTGACATGTCACAAGTCTGTTTGCCAGTTGTCTCTAGCCCTATCCCACTCTGCTATGGTTTAGACTGGGCATTGTTGTTTCACATCAATCACAGAGTCCCATTGTTATCTAAACCCTCCAGATGTTATCTATGCTGCTCTGTGAACATAAGACTAGGCTATAGTCACCTAAAGCTCAACGCAGTAGGAGGAATGTCTCTTTGACAGTACACACGACAAGGACGGGAAGTGGAAACATCTATCATCTGTTAGGGGTTCTTCAAAGAACCATAGATCATTATTAACACATAAAGAGATCTAGAACACGACAAGGACGTGAAGTGGATAAGAACCCAGTCTATCATCTGTTGTTAGGGGTTAGATCATTATGAACACATAAAGAGATCCAGAACACATAAAGAGATCCAGAACACATAAAGAGATCCAGAACACATAAAGAGATCCAGAACACATAAAGAGATCCAGAACACATAAAGAGATCCAGAACACATAAAGAGACCCAGAACACATAAAGAGATCCAGAACACATAAAAAGATCTAGAACACATAAAGAGTTCCAAAACACATAAAGAGATCCAGAACACATAAAGAGATACAGAACACATAAAGAGTTCTAAAACACATAAAGAGATACAGAACACATAAAGAGACCCAGAACACATAAAGAGATCCAGAACACATAAAAAGATCTAGAACACATAAAGAGTTCCAAAACACATAAAGAGATCCAGAACACATAAAGAGATACAGAACACATAAAGAGTTCTAAAACACATAAAGAGATACAGAACACATAAAGAGACCCAGAACACATAAAGAGATCCAGAACACATAAAGAGATCCAGAACACATAAAGAGATCCAGAACACATAAAGAGATACAGAACACATATAGAGATCCAGAACACATAAAGATATCCAGAACACATAAAAAGATCTAGAACACATAAAGAGACCCAGAACACATAGAGACCCAGAATACATAAAGAGACCCAGAACACATAAAGAGATCCAGAACACATAAAGAGATCTAGAACACATAAAGAGATCCAGAACACATAAAGAGATCCAGAACACATAAAAAGATCTAGAACACATAAAGAGATCCAGAACACATAAAAAGATCTAGAACACATAAAGAGATCCAGAACACATAAAGAGATCCAGAACACATAAAGAGATCCAGAACACATAAAGAGATCCAGAACACATAAAGAGATCTAGAACACATAAAGAGATCCAGAACACATAAAGAGACCCAGAACACATAAAGAGATCTAGAACACATAAAGAGATCCAGAACACATAAAGAGATCCAGAACACATAAAGAGATCTAGAACACATAAAGAGATCCAGAACACATAAAGAGATCCAGAACACATAAAGAGACCCAGAACACATAAAGAGATCTAGAACACATAAAGAGATCCAGAACACATAAAGAGATCCAGAACACATAAAGAGACCCAGAACACATAAAGAGATCTAGAACACATAAAGAGATCCAGAACACATAAAGAGACCCAGAACACATAAAGAGATCTAGAACACATAAAGAGATCCAGAACACATAAAGAGATCCAGAACACATAAAGAGACCCAGAACACATAAAGAGATCTAGAACACATAAAGAGATCCAGAACACATAAATAGATCTAGAACACATAAAGAGACCCAGAACACATAAAGATATCCAGAACACATAAATAGATCTAGAACACATAAATAGATCTAGAACACATAAAGACATGTTGTTTACCTGCTAGACAGACACATTGTCATTACACAGAGAGCATCAATCAAATCAGATGGAAATGACGTGGACATCTAGAGTTGTGGCATTGTGACAGTCTTGTCCTGTACTATAGGGTGAGTCTGGAGCCGAGGGACCCCCAGGTAAAGCTGGCCCCGTCGGCCCCCAGGGGCCCTCGGGAAAGACCGGTCCAGAAGGTCTGCGTGGAATCCCCGGCCCCGTTGTAAGTCTGAGATCCAAAGTTCATCATCTTTCCTTAAATTCACATGCACACGTACACACGTATCACACACACACACACACACACACACACACACACACACACACACAGAGAGAGAGACCAAACAGCCCTAAAGCCGTCTGACAACAGTGCTCATGGAATAATCGATAGTACCATTTGGCTTGTCCTTTATACATTTCTGTTGTTTATTCAAACACACTTTTTTTGCGGTATTCCTGCAATTAATCATGGTGCCGGGCACAGGAAATCAATATGAGGCCATAAGAGTTACAGAAGGTTGTAATGCTGGACTTTAATTGGATGGCTTTTCTCTTCTCAGGGTGAACAAGGACTTCCTGGTTCTTCTGGACAAGACGGCCCACCTGGACCTATGGTCAGCAGAGATAATAAGCCCTCTCTCTCCCTCCCCCTCTTTCTCTCTCTAGTGCTCTCTTCTCTCTCTCTTTCCTCTCCTCTCTCCCCCTCTCCCTCTTCTCTCTCTTTCTAGTGCTCTCTCTCGCAGTGCATGCTGGGAGTTTTTTGGAGTTTGAGTGTTTGGTGTGGAGGGCTCTGTCCTAACTAACTTTCTTGATTCTTTTCTTGGTCTTTTCTTTCAATTTTTATTTTCTATGGTGGAGGGTTAATGCACTATTTGTTTTAGTGGTATCCACAGGTTTTTTCAGAGTTAGGGTGGAAGAGGACAGAGTAAGTTTCCTGGGGTTTGGAAGGTGTGGTTTGCGCGATGGCTTCTCAGCCTAGCGCGAAGGAGACGCTGTCGATACGGCATGGATTCAGGTGTGTTCCTGAGAATGGAGTTAAAGTGGAGGAGGTTCTGCTTGCAGTCGGTGAACAGGTAGGAGCTGAATTTATACATTCTGCTTCTAGAATGAACAAAGCTGTGGTTGTGTTCATGAAAAGAGCAAATTTGGTTGGTAGGCTAATTGCTAGTGGAATATTTGTAAGGGGTGTGTTGGTGCCAGTTTCACCTCTCTACCCCTTCGACAAGAGTGGTAGTCGCAAATTTGCAAGTGTTTATGTTTCTGAATAACAATGAGCAACAGCTAAATGTGCATTTTAAAGTGAGGCACGGGGAGGAGCTCTATGCAGGATTTGCCAGCACAGATAGTCTACGGTGTTTTTGAGTGTGGGGATTTGGGGCATAAGAGCTTTGCGTGCCCACATAAAAGCCGTAGACAAGGTGAGGGCACACGCGCCAGTGGGGGAAATCGAGGTTAATGTGCAGGGGGTAATGAGATGCAGACAGCAGAGGCTGGGCCTAGTCATGCTATGGATGGTGGTGTAGATGATGCTGGGCCTAGCCAGGCTAGAGATTTGTATTTATTTATTTATTTCACCTTTATTTAACCAGGTAGGCAAGTTGAGAACAAGTTCTCATTTACAATTGCGACCTGGCCAAGATAAAGCAAAGCAGTTCGACAACATACAACAACACAGAGTTACGCATGGAGTAAAACAAATATACAGTCAATAATACAGTAGAAAAATAAGTCTATGTACAATGTGATCAAATGAGGTGAGATAAGGGAGGTAAAGGCAAAAAAAGTCCATGGTGGCAAAGTAAATACAATATATCAAGTAAAACACTGGAATGGTAGATTTGTAGTAGAAGAAAGTGCAAAGTAGAAATAGAGATAATGGGGTGCAAAGGAGCAAAATAAAATAAATAAATACAGTAGGGGAAGAGGTAGTTGTTTGGGCTAAATTACAGATGGGCTATGTACAGGTGCAGTGATCTGTGAGCTGCTCTGACAACTGGTGCTTAAAGCTAGTGAGGGAGATAAGTGTTTCCAGTTTCAGAGATTTTTGTAGTTCGTTCCAGTCATTGGCAGCAGAGAACTGGAAAGAGAGATGGCCAAAGGAGGAATTGGCTTTGAGGGTGACCAGAGAGATATACCTGCTGGAGTGCGTGCTACAGGTGGGTGCTGCTATGGTGACCAGTGAGCGGAGATAAGGGGGGACTTTACCTAACAGGGTCTTGTAGATGACCTGCATTTAGTTTTACTTGTATTTAGGAGCAGTTGGAGGCCACGGAAGGAGAGTTGTATGGCATTGAAGCTCGTCTGGAGGGTTGTTAACACAGTGTCCAAAGAAGGGCCAGAAGTATACAGAATGGTGTCGTCTGCGTAGAGGTGGATCAGAGACTCACCAGCAGCAAGAGTGACATCATTGATGTATACAGAGAATAGAGTCGGCCCAAGAATGGAACCCTGTGGCACCCCCATAGAGACTGCCAGAGGTCCGGACAACAGGCCCTCCGATTTGACACACTGAACTCTATCAGAGAAGTAGTTGGTGATCCAGGCGATGCAATCATTAGAGAAACCAAGGCTATTGAGTCTGCCGATGAGGATGTGGTGATTGACAGAGTCGAAAGCTTTGGCCAGGTCAATGAAAATGGCAGCACAGTATTGTTTCTTATCGATGGCGGTTACGATATCGTTTAGGACCTTGAGCGTGGCTGAGATGCACCCATGACCAGCTCTGAAACCAGATTGCATAGCGGAGAAGGTGCGGTGGGATTCGAAATGGTCGGTAATCTGTTTGTTGACTTGGCTTTCGAAGACCTTAGAAAGGCAGGGTAGGATGGATATAGGTCTATAGCAATTTAGGTCAAGAGTGTCCCCTCCTTTGAAGAGGGGGATGACCGCAGCTGCTTTCCAATCTATGGGAATCTCAGACGACACGAAAGAGAGATTGAAAAGGCTAGTAATAGGGGTTGCAATAATTTCGGCAGATAATTTTAGAAAGAAAGGGTCCAGATTGTCTAGCCCGGCTGATTTGTAGGGGTCCAGATTTTGCAGCTCTTTCAGAACATCAGCTGAATGGATTTGGGAGAAGGAGAAATGGGGAAGGCTTGGGCGAGTAGCTGTGGGGGGTGCAGTGCTGTTGACTGCAGTAGGGGTAGCCAGGTGGAAAGCATGGCCAGCCGTAGAAAAATGCTTATTGAAATTCTCAATTATAGTGGGTTTATCGGTGGTGACAGAGTTTCCTATCCTCAGTGCAGTGGGCAGTTGGGAGGAGGTGTTCTTATTCTCCATGGACTTTACAATGTCCCAGAACTTTTTTGAATTTGTGTTGCAGGAAGCAAATTTCTGCTTGAAAAAGCTAGCCTTAGCTTTTCTAACTGCCTGTGTATATTGGTTTCTAACTTCCCTGAAAAGTTGCATATCACGGGGGCTGTTTGACGCTAATGCAGAACGCCATAGGATGATGGTGTAGATGAGGCTGAGCATAGTCATGCCAGGGATGGTGGTGTAGATGAGGCTGGGCCTAGTCAGGCTAGAGATGGTGGTGTAGATGAGGCTGGGCCTAGTCATGCCAGGGATGGTGGTGTAGATGAGGCTGGGCCTAGTCATGCTATGGATGGTGGTGTAGATGATGTTGGGCCTAGTCAGGCTATGGATGGTGGTGTAGCTGAGGCTGGGCCTAGTCAGGCTATGGATGGTGGGGTAGCTGAGGCTGGGCCTAGTCAGGCTAGAGATGGTGGGGTAGATGATGCTGGGTCTAGTCAAGTTATGATAGTGGATGAGGAGAGTATAGTGGGGAAGTGTAAGACTAGGGGGGAGGAGGAGGGTGTCAAGCGGAAAAGGAAAAAGGGTGTGGTCAAAGGCACCAAGGAACCTTTGCCTGGTGCTGGGGGGGATGCCCTGACCAGAGAGGAAGGGCAGGTGGTCAGGATGGGAGATGGAGATGAGGAGGAAAGTGAGTTTGAGGAAGAGGATGATGAGGCCTTTTTTTCAGACTCCTCTTCAATGGGCCCGGAGCTGACAGCCAGTCAAGCAGAGGGGTCTAAGTACACGTTGAGGGAACTAACAAGGTTCCTGAATGAGACCAAGGGGAAAAAAGTTCATCTTGGGGATTTTTTTTTTTCTGATCCGAGAAAGTTTGTACGATCAGTACAACATGCTATGAAAAATGAGGGGCGTGGTGTCCTCTCACCCAGGAAACGGTTGAGGAAGTGGGTCACAACAGTGCGAAAGAGTTTACCTTCAGACACTGTTTAGATGTATAGTTTCTTTCTGACACTGGGTTTTTTTGAGCTATGCTATTGGTCTCTCTCTTTGCTGGCTTTTCTCCCACTTCTTATGGAGACTCTTTGGGTAGGCTCGCTCAATATAAATGGCGCCAGAGATGCGGGGAAGAGGAGTGTGTTGGGTGAATATGTAAAACAAAAAAAAGTACAGGTGTTGTTTCTGCAGGAGACACATAGTGATGTATTGAATGAAGTCGATTGGGGGCTCTGGTGGAAAGGGGCAAGTGTGTTGAGCCATGGGACAAATCTTAGTGCAGGGCTGGCAGTCCTTTTTGCACTGGGTCTGTCTGTAAAAATGTGCTCCGCAACAGAGGTGTGTAGGGGTAGGCTGCTTGTTGTAAAAGCAGAAATTAACAACATGGATTTTGTCTTTATGAATCAAATTTGATTTGTCACATACACATGGTTAGCAGATGTTAATGCGAGTGTAGCGAAATGCTTGTGCTTCTAGTTCTGACCGTGCAGTAATATCTAACCTAACAATTTCACAACTACCTTATACACACAACTGTAAAGGAATGAATAAGAATATGTACATAAAAATATATGAATGAGCGATGGCCGAACGGCATAGGCAAGATGCAGTAGATGGTATAGAGGCCCACATGAGAAGGAGGTGTGGAGCCTGGGCTGTGGGTGTGAAAGGAGCCTATCTTCCACAACCCAGTCATCCCTGGGTGAGGCTGGGTGACCTGAGACTGCTGGGAGAGGAAGGGTGGAAAACCCCAGGAGTCTTGGCACACCAAACAGTAATAACTCTCTTAGGCTGCTGGAGAGATTCCTGGAGGATATCCAGGAGGCACTGTCTGAGCCGGTAAGGGGGGGTGTTTGAGCGGCCGAGGGGCCACCAATGTTTCCGCCACTGTATGTGACGGCAGAGAATGGAGACTGGCAAGGGGGTCTGGAGGACTTGTTAGATTTTAACACTCCGAGCCTGGGGGAGTTTGAAGGGGTGGGAGGTAAAGCCCTCTACAACCTCTGCATTAAGGTAAGGAACATTAGGAGCCTAACAGGAGTGAAGGTACATCAGTGGCAGGGGGTTTGTGGGGCAGAGAGTATGGTGGGTTTTAGATGGAAGGGGCTCTACAACCCCCAGTACCAAAGAGGTCAGGGGACCTCCAGTGGAGGGTTCTTCATGGAGCCCTGGCCACTAACAGCTGGTTGGCACGGGTTGAACCGGGAATCGGGCAGGGGTGTCCTTTCTGTGTAATGAAAGAAACTGTGATTCATGTGTTTTCTGTGTGCGCCAGGTTAATGTTACTAATGTCTCTGTTGGAATGTCTGTGTGAGAGGTTGGGGTGGTTTTTACTGTTGGGATGTTTATTATGGGGTACAGGTATTCAAATAAGGAGAAGGCCAAATGTGTTTTGTTGAATTTTCTGTTTGCTCAGGCGAAGTTCGCTATTTGGCTAACAAGGAGGAACAAGGTCAAAGGGCGGGGATAACAGACCCTTTACTATTGTTTAATGGGATGGTCTCTGCGCGCCTTAGGGTTGAGTTTGAGTTCTATAAAATGATAAAAAGTGTGGAGATGTTTCAGGAGATATGGTGTGTTGGGGGGCTGTCTGTATAGCTGGGGAAGATGTTTCAGGAGATATGGTGTGTTGGGGGGGCTGTCTGTATAGCTGGGGAAGATGTTTCAGGAGATATGGTGTGTTGGGGGGCTGTCTGTATAGCTGGGGGAGATGTTTCAGGAGATATGGTGTGTTGGGGGGCTGTCTGTATAGCTGGGGAAGATGTTTCAGGAGATATGCTGTGTTGGGGGGGCTGTCTGTATAGCTGGGGAAGATGTTTCAGGAGATATGCTGTGTTGGGGGGCTGTCTGTATAGCTGGGGGAGATGTTTCAGGAGATATGGTGTGTTGGGGGGCTGTCTGTATAGCTGGGGGAGATGTTTCAGGAGATATGCTGTGTTGGGGGGGCTGTCTGTATAGCTGGGGGAGATGTTTCAGGAGATATGCTGTGTTGGGGGGGCTGTCTGTATAGCTGGGGAAGATGTGTTGGATATACGGTTGTAGGAGTGGGTATTCAGAAAAGACAGTCAGAAAGTCTCTCTCTCTCATTCTCTTCGCTCTTTCTCTCTTCTCTCTCTTTCTCTCTCTCTTTTTATAGTAATCTTTCTCTCCTTTCTTTCTCACTTTATTTCTCTCTCTCCTCTCCTCTCTCTCTCTCCTCTCTCTTTTTATAGTGCTCTCTCTCTCTAATAACTCTCTCTCTAGTTCCCTATCTCATTGTCTCTCTATAGGTATTTTTTCCTTTTGTTCTTTCTCTACTGAGGTGGTGTAATTGATGTCTAACCATCTTGTCTCTGTGATAATTAGGGACCCCCTGGTCTCCCAGGTCTGAAGGGTGACCCCGGCACCAAGGGTGAAAAGGTGAGCCCGCCTCAATTTCCCTTCCCAAAGCACTTATTGATTTGATTTCTCTGTTACGAGAAGGGGTTGGGAGTTTAACCTGTAGTGGGTTGGAGACGATGGCCATGAGCGTGGCTGGGATTGGACCTCCACTCATCTGAACCCTATAACCAGCATTTCTAGAAAGGTCAAACTAAATATTTCCGGTAGAGCAATACATTTAAATTCATGTATTCGACACAACTGTGTTTGAAACTAAAAGTTACTCCAAATATGCGGTAAACTAAAACTGACATTTGGAGAAATCTGGTAGCCAGTTTGAATTGAATAGGACCCTACCACATTGCTGGCTCCATTTGATGCAGATCTGCCAGTGAATTTAAAGTCAGTAATGAAGCTCAGGACACTGCTGTTATGGCCAGCCTCAAATGTTGAGAGCAGGATTGGTTTAAAAGGACACAAGCTCTTCATTTTTCATTTGTGTGGCCATTTTTCATGTTTGAGATCAATGGGACTGAAGAGGGCACTCGTATTTTTCAGACGTTGTTGAGGATATTGTCCTCAGTTGCATTTAGAGAAATTCTGGGCAACTATTTTGTCAGTCATTTCTGTGATAATGATTTCAGATGTGTAGAATGAGTGTTCTGATTTTGTATTTCACTTTATGTGTAACAGCTATAGCAGGGTTGTACTGGTGCCAGGCATGGAATCGTCTTCAAAATGTTTTTACTGTAAGTATCATGTGTGTTCTCAATGGTCCCAGTCCTTACTACTCATGTTTGTTTGTGTCCTACAGGGTCATCCAGGTCTGATTGGTCTGATTGGACCCCCTGGCGAGCAGGGAGAGAAGGGAGACAGAGGCCTGCCTGGACCCCAGGGTTCTCACGGAGGCAAGGGCGACAGTGTAAGTGATTAATGACCTCATCACCTTGCCATTCGTCAACCTATTTACCTTCCAGCAGGAAATAAAATGCCATTGATCTGATTGCAGCCACCTACTGTTGACTGAACAAGTCGTTCATAATGCTACATTATCTGCTTGATATGGTGCAGCTAACACTTGTATAGACTTATGCATTGAGCCTATACCATTCCTAAATAAATACTCGACCAGAAGGACAACCATCTCTGCAGCATTCCACCAATCAAGGCCTTTATGGTAGAGTGGCCAGACGGAAGCTACTCCTCAGTAAAAGACACATGACAGCCCGCTTGGAGTTTGCTAAAAAGCGCCTAATTGTCTCTCAGACTATGAGAAACAAGATTTTCTGGTCTGATGAAACAAATATTGAATTCTTTGGCATGAATCCCAAGCTTCACATCTGGAGGAAAACTGGCACCATTCCTACTGTGAAGCATGGTGGTGGCAGAATCATGCTGTGGGGATGTTTTTCGAGGGAAAGTTGAATGTAGCAAAGTACAGAGAGATCCTTGATGAAAACCTGCTCCAGAGTGCTCAGGACCTCAGACTGGGGCGAAGGTTCACCTTCAAACAGGACAACAAAGCCAAGACAACGCAGGAGTGGCTTCGGGACAGGTCTCTGATTGTCCTTGAATGGCCCAGCCAGAGCCCGGACTTGAACCTGATCGAACATCTCTGGAGAGACCTGAAAATAGCTGTGCAGCGACACTCCCCATCCAACTTGACAGAGCTTGAGAGGATCTGAAGAGAATAATGGGAGAAACTCCACCAAATACAAGTGTGCCATGCTCGTAGCATCATACCCAAGAAGACTTAAGGCTGTAATTGCTGCCAAAGGGGCTTCAACAAAGTACTGAGTAAAGTGTCTGAAGACTTATGTAAATGTGATATTAGTTTTTTATTTGTAAATTAGCAAAAATGTCAAAAAGAAATATGGGGTAATGTGTGTAGATTGATGAGGGGGAAAAACAATTCAATCAATTATAGAATAAGGATGTAACCTAACAAAATGTGTAAAAAGTCAAGGGGTCTGAATTCTATCCGAAGGGACTGTATCTCTATGTTAGACTTGAGAAACAGAAGAATGGGGTTCTCCATCTATGTCTCTATGTTAGGCTTCAGAAACAGAAGAATGGGGGTCTCCATCTATCTGTCTCTGTTATGCTTGAAAACAGAATAATGGGGGAGCCCCACCTATCTGTCTCTATGTTATGCTTGAAAAACAGAAGAATACCGTTCTCCATCTATGTCTCTATGTTAGGCTTCAGAAACAGAAGAATGGGGGTCTCCATCCATCTAGCTGTATTACTCACCAAAATAGCACAAAGACATCGAAAATACCAGCAACTTTTCAGGGCTCATGAAAATGTTGCAAAAGGTTGTAAATGTTTCCCTTGCAATCTACCACTCGTTATCCCACTGTTGTCTCACTGTAGTCCCGCTGTCATCCCACTGTCGTCTTACTGATGTCTGGTCTCTTCTCCCCAGGGTATCAGTGGAGCTTCAGGTCCTCTCGGTCCCCCTGGCCCTCCTGGCCTGCCTGTAAGACTGTCCCCTGTTTTCTCTGTTTTATTCAGAGTATAGTCTCATAGTTAACATGTCCATGTAATGATACAACATAGTCATCTCCTCTTTACTGATCGTGCCATCTTCGTTGTCTCTTCCAGGGCCCTGGAGGTCCTAAGGGAGCTAAGGGTTCATCGGTAAGTTCTGTTGAACAACTCTTTGTATCAACTGAGAGTACTGTGACAGTCATTTTAAAGGAGTGTTTGTGAAATCCAGAATTAACAACATGTCTAAATCTCCATGCTCTTTCCAGGGTCCTGCTGGTCAGAAGGGAGACACCGGTACGATCGGTTCACCTGGTCCTCCTGTGAGTATTACTTTTACGTTCATTATAAAATAGGGCACTTCTGTTTTTAGCTGGAATTCATGAAGTTATTTGTAGAAAACGCTGTGACACTATGGGATATTTTCTTACTCTATAGGGTCCCCCTGGTGAGGTGATCCAGCCACTGCCCATCCAGTCGCCCAAGAAGGACCACAGACACGCAGACATGCAGGCGGACGCGGCGGGTACCATGATGGACTACGGAGAGGGCATGGAGGACATCTTTGGCTCACTCAACAACCTCAAACAGGACATGGAGAGGATGAAGTACCCGATGGGCACACAGAACAACCCAGCCAGGACCTGCAAAGACCTGCAGCTCGCCCACCCAGAGTTCACCAACGGTGAGTCACAGAGAGGGGGAATCATGGGTATAATGCTAATCCTATGGCTGTGATTTGTGGCCATTTTGTTTTTCTAGACAAGGAAGCCGTTAACTGTGAACGCTGTTTGCTCATTTTGTAGCGATGCCGTTGGAATGTACAGTATGCTGATATATTTGCAGGTAGAGTGTATTGCAGTGGTGAATTTGAATAGCACTGAGAACAAGACCTCATTGAGGTTTATAACTAACATTAACAGACCTTCAGTGAGGAACTTTTGAGGTTTTTGTTACCAAACTTGATACAGAGAAATGGCAGGTCGTTCTTGGACCTTTTTTTAAGGTTTATTTATTTAATGAATATGAACATATTATTTTTTATATCTATTTAAGCATGACATGTATTAGCATGATGTACGTAATCTGTAATCTTCCATGATCAAACACACAAGTGCCATAGAACAGTTAAACGAGTTAGTAACACTTTGTAGTTTTTAGTTTTCAGTTGTCGGTGGAACCTTAGAACTAGAGAGAACTACAGATTCAGGTATTTTATTGTGTCATTGGGTTTTGTTCCACAGGCGAGTACTGGATAGATCCTAACCAGGGATGTTCAGGGGACTCGTTCTCTGTCCACTGTAACTTCACGGCTGGAGGAGAGACCTGCATCTTCCCAGATAAGAAGTTCAGCGGAGTGAGTGGCAGTCCATTTCCTCCAAGAGGACGACACGACACACACACACCTGCTCATACTATCAAGTTAAGCATAGAGTCAAGACATAGTCTTGTTCAATTCTAGATAATGTTCTGATAGGATCACTCATACATGTACACATTACCTCGACTAACCGGTGCCCCCGCACATTGACTCTGTACCGGTACCTCCTGTATATAGCCTCGCTATTGTTATTTTACTGCTGCTCTTTAATTATTTGTTACTTTTATTTATCTGTTTTTTACGTAACACGTTTTTCTTCTTAACTTCTTAAAGCATTGTTGGTTAAGGGCTTGTAAGTAAGCATTTCCCTGTAAGGTCTGTTGTATTCGGTGAATGTGACAAATACAATTTGATTTGATTTGTATGCTAGTGAGGGCTATGAGACTGCAAGATGCATGTTTGGTGATGTTTGATGGGTTCAGCGCTTGGTCATTTACATTTAAACCTAACTTGTTTTGTGATAGCCTTGTGAATTTGACATTTACATTCATACTGTATCTCTGTGAAATGTAATGTAAAGGCATGAAGAAAAATAGATGCATTGAACTAAAGGGTTGGAATTGACATTGGTAATTGTCAAGACATACAGTATAGACAAACTGTATGAACAGAAACAAACTGATATACAAGTGTTTTATTGAATTACTATACTGTAGTGATTTTCCTGTATGTTAAGATCTGAGGGAAGGGGTATCTAGCTGTATATTACACTACTTTTGATGGATCAAAACTAAACCTAATTCCAGGAACCAGAACTTAAATTGTAGGAAGAAAAAGTGTTCTTCTAAGTACCGAAGTGCTTCATTTGTTTGGCTCCATAGGTCAGAATAACTTCATG
Organism: Salmo salar; assembly: GCF_965601325.2. Taxonomy (NCBI): domain Eukaryota; kingdom Metazoa; phylum Chordata; class Actinopteri; order Salmoniformes; family Salmonidae; genus Salmo; species Salmo salar. The sequence continues at coordinate 36,242,861 of NC_138319.1, forward strand.
GCCCAAAGAACTTCCAGGGTCGTGGTTCAGTGAATTTGAGCATGGTAAAATAGTAAGTACTTCCCTCAACTCCACGTTTTCATCCTCCACTGTTCTCTTCTCAAAAGAAGTGTCTCCTCTTCACAATACTAAACTAAAATGATTTGTCAGGCTCCCACATGGCCACCTCTCTGCCTTCTGTCTGTCAGTACAGAGGCTCTTCAGAAGTAGCAGTTGAGATAGAAGAGAGAGAGAGATAAAATTCTCTGGAAGTGACCCTAGGTTTCTAGCCACAAAGGAATCCAGACCTGTCATATAAGACCGCTCACCAGCCCCCTCAGACCCTTCTCATTCATATTTCATACAGTCTGGGATTGACAAAGGAGGCTTAAAGATATGGAGAAAAATATGATTTTCTATCGCTTTGAGACTCAGTTTGGCCCCTCGCCTGAGAGAGAGAGATTGTATAACTGATACTCTTCTTCAAAAACATGCTGTCAGTATCAGGGGGAACCTTTGATTCAGCAAACAAAGGAAAAGAGGGGTGCTCAACAACAATGACATATATCATGAGAATGGCTTACCAAGAAAAAAGTTTCCAATAGGATTAATTCGAGCCAGAAGTGGAGGAAGGAAGGAGTCAGCTTGACTTCCTGTACGATGGAGTAAAGTGAGCTAAAAATAAAATACTTTTTTGTTGAGTGCTCCAACTCCTTTCTGCCTTGAATTAGTATTTTTGGAAGTTTCTCTGTAAGCTTTTTCTCATGTTTTATAAGAACTCTTGGGTAAAACACTTCTAAGCAGTATATTGTGTCCAATCCCATGTTTCATTAATGACCCCTCAATTTATTTCCTGTTTTTTCTCACACCATCCTCCAATAAACAGTTTTCATACGTTGACGCAGCCGGTAACACAATAAGTGAAGTTCAGATGACCTTCCTGAAACTACTGACAGCCTCGGCCAGGCAGAACTTCACCTATAGCTGCCACCAGTCTGTGGGGTGGCACGACGAGACCACCGACAGCTACGACAAGGCACTGCGATTCCTAGGATCCAACGATGAGCAGATGTCCTACGACAGCAACCCTTACGTAAGGGCCCTCACAGACGGATGCGCGGTAAGGGCTGCCCATCGATACTGCCTGTCTGTAATAGTTCAAGTACTTTTGGGAATGTCTCGCAAGTATGTAAAATGTCCCCATTGGGTTGTTTTGTTGGACTTGTTTTATATCTCCAATGAGGTTGTGTCTGACGGCTGAAAGCAAAATGTTAATTCGTTTTTTTTCCCCCATTCTCTTTACAGGCGAGGAAGGGCTACGGAAAGACTGTGATGGAGATTAATACTCCCAAGATCGATCAGGTTCCCATCATTGATGTCATGTTGAATGACTTTGGAGATGCCAGCCAGAAGTTTGGATTTGAAGTGGGTCCAGCCTGCTTCCTTGGCTAACTGCTTCCCTGGCTAACATTAAAAAAAACACTTGGCGGGGTCAGCAAGAAAGTCAAGACATTTTGGATACCAACAACCCCCCCCCCCCCCCCCCCCAACCCAGCCCCGCAACCAAACCCCCCCCCCCAACCCAGCCCCGCAACCAAACCCCCCCAACCCAGCCCAGCAACCAAACCCCCCCAACCCAGCCCCCCCAGCCCAGCAACCAAACCCCCCCAACCCCCCCCAGCCCAGCAACCAAACCCCCCAACCCAGCCCCCCCAGCCCAGCAACCAAACCCCCCCAACCCAGCCCCCCCAGCCCAGCAACCAAACCCCCCAACCCAGCCCCCCCAGCCCAGCAACCAAACCCCCCCAACCCAGCCCCCCCAGCCCAGCAACCAAACCCCCCCAGCCCAGCAACCAAACCCCCCAACCCAGCCCCCCCCAGCCCTGCAACCAAAAGCCCCAACCCAGCAACCAACCCCCCCAACCCAGCCCCCACAGCCCAGCAACCAACCCAGCCCAGCAACCAAACCCCCCAACCCAACCCAGCAACCAAACCCCCCAACCCAGCAACCAAACCCCCCAACCCAACCCAGCCCAGCAACCAAACCTCCCCAACCCAGCCCAGCAACCAAACCGCCCAACCCAACCCTGCAACCAAACCCCCAGCCCAGCCCAGCAACCAACCCCAACCCAACCCAGCCAAGCAACCAACCCCCCCCCCAACCCAGCAACCAGACTCCCCAACCCAGTCCCCCCACCTGTTTCCATACCACCTAATCCCAGTACCCAGCCCCCTCACCTGTTTCCATACCACCTAACCCCAGTACCCAGCCCCTTCACCTGTTTCCATACCCCCTAACCCCAGTACCCAGCCCCCTCACCTGTTTCCATACCACCTAACCCCAGTACCCAGCCCCCTCACCTGTTTCCATACCACCTAACCCCAGTACCCAGCCCCCTCACCTGTTTCCATACCACCTAACCCCAGTACCCAGCCCCTTCACCTGTTTCCATACCACCTAACCCCAGTACCCAGCCCCCTCACCTGTTTCCATACCCCCTAACCCCAGTACCCAGCCCCCTCACCTGTTTCCATACCACCTAACCCCAGTACCCAGCCCCCTCACCTGTTTCCATACCACCTAACCCCAGTACCCAGCCCCTTCACCTGTTTCCATACCACCTAACCCCAGTACCCAGCCCCCTCACCTGTTTCCATACCACCTAACCCCAGTACCCAGCCCCCTCACCTGTTTCCATACCACCTAACCCCAGTACCCAGCCCCCTCACCTGTTTCCATACCCCCTAACCCCAGTACCCAGCCCCTTCACCTGTTTCCATACCACCTAACCCCAGTACCCAGCCCCCTCACCTGTTTCCATACCCCCTAACCCCAGTACCCAGCCCCCTCACCTGTTTCCATACCACCTAACCCCAGTACCCAGCCCCCTCACCTGTTTCCATACCACCTAACCCCAGTACCCAGCCCCCTCACCTGTTTCCATACCACCTAACCCCAGTACCCAGCCCCCTCACCTGTTTCCATACCACCTAACCCCAGTACCCAGCCCCCTCACCTGTTTCCATACCACCTAACCCCAGTACCCAGCCCCCTCACCTGTTTCCATACCACCTAACCCCAGTACCCAGCCCCCTCACCTGTTTCCATACCACCTAACCCCAGTACCCAGCCCCTTCACCTGTTTCCATACCACCTAACCCCAGTACCCAGCCCCCTCACCTGTTTCCATACCACCTAACCCCAGTACCCAGCCCCCTCACCTGTTTCCATACCACCTAACCCCAGTACCCAGCCCCCTCACCTGTTTCCATACCACCTAACCCCAGTACCCAGCCCCTTCACCTGTTTCCATACCACCTAACCCCAGTACCCAGCCCCCTCACCTGTTTCCATACCACCTAACCCCAGTACCCAGCCCCTTCACCTGTTTCCATACCACCTAACCCCAGTACCCAGCCCCCTCACCTGTTTCCATACCACATGCAAGTTTTGAATAAAAAAATTATGTAGCGAACAGGTCTTGCCGTGTATGTATGTTTTACCAGGACAAGACTTCTTGCCCTTGTAGGGCTAGAATCACATGACTTAAACCTGTTGTGGTGCAAAGACGAAGGACATTTGAAGGTGTTGCAGAGAAAGGTGAACAGGAGAAAAATGAGGGAGGTCGAGAGGCGAGAGAGGAGAGAGACCTCTTTTTTTGGATTCTACAGGTGCTGTACAAAATTAAATACCACAACCGTGCTTGTTCAAAACACACAAAAATTAAGTGGTGCTAAAAAAGGTGCTTTTTGAAAATGAATAAACTTCAACTATAGTTTTTTTACAATACTGTTATTTCTGAATCCACTTTCAAAACCTGCGTGTGTATCAGAATCGCATCTGGCTCTTAATCTTGGTAACAAAAAAAATATATATATATACACAGTACCAGTCAAAAGTTTGGACACACCGACTCATTCAAGCGTTTTTCTTTATTTTACTATTTTCTACATTGTAGAATAATAGTGAAGACATCAAAACTGTGAAATAACACATATAGAATCATGTAGTAACCAAAAAAGTGTTAAACAAATCAAAATCTATTTTATATTTGAGATTCTACAAAGTAGCCACCCTTTGTCTTGATGGCAGCTTTGCACACTCTTGGCATTCTCTCAACCAGCTTCACCTGGAATGTTTTTTCAACAGTCTTGAAGGAGTTCCCACATATGCTGAGCACTTGTCGGCTGCTTTTCCTTCACTCTGCTGTCCAACTCATCCCATACCATCTCGATTGGGTTGAGGTCATATGCTTGTGGAAGTCAGGTCATCTGATGCAGCACTGCATCACTCTCCTGGGTCAAATAGCCATTACACAGCCTGGAGGTGTGTTTTGGGTCATTTGTCCTGTTGAAAATGTAATCATAGTCCCACTAAGCGCAAACCAGATGTGATGGCGTATCGCTGCAGAATGATGTGGTAGCCATGCTGGTTAAGTGAGCCTTGAATTCTAAATAAATCACTGACAGTGTCACCAACAAAGCACCCCAACACATTCACACCTGTGCTTCACAAAGACATGGTGGTTGTAACCAAAATGTGCAAATTTGGACTCATCAGATCAAAGGACAGATTTCCACCTGTCTAATGCCCATTACTCGTATTTCTTGGCTCAATCAAGTCGCTTCTTATTATTGGTGTCCTTAAGTAGTGGTTTCTTTGCAGCAATTCGGCCTTGAAGGCCTGAATCACGCATTCTCATCTGAACAGTTGATGTTGAGATGTGTCTGTTACTTGAACTCTGTGCAGCGTTTATTTGGGCTGCAATCTGAGGCGGGTAACTCTAATGAACTTATCCTCTGCAGCTGAGATAACTCTGGGTCTTCCTTTCCTGTGGCGATCCTCATGAGAGCCAGTTTCATCATAGCGCTTGATGGTTTTTGCGACTGCCCTTTTCTGGATTAGCTGACCTTCATGTCTTAAAGTAATGATGGACTGTCATTTCTCTTTGCTTATTTGAGCTGTTCTTGCCATAATATGGATTTGGTCTTTTACCAAATAGGACTAACAACCCTACCTTGTCACAACACAACTGATTGGCTCAAACACATTAAGAAGGAAAGAAATTCCACAAATTAACTTTTAACAAGGCACACCTGTTAATTGAAATGCATTCCAGGTGACTACATCATGAAGCTGGTTGAGAGAATGCCAAGATTGTTCAAAGCTGTCATCAAGGCAAAGCGTGGCTACTTTGAAGAATATAAAATCTATTTTGATTTGTTTAACACTTTTTTTGCTTACTACATGATTCCATATGTTATTTCATCGTTTTTATATCTTCACTATTTTTCTACAATGTAGAAAATAGTAAAATAAAGAAAAACCCTTGAATGAGTAGCTGTTCTAAAACTTTTGACTGGTAGTGTGTGTGTGTGTGTGTAAAGACAGACTGTCAGAATTCAATAATTATTATATTTTGTCAATAAATACATCCTGTGTTAACTGTTACCTGATACCAGTTAAGAAGCAAATAAAATTAGCATTCAAACGACTCCCTATTTCTAGTGTGTGTATATATATATATACCATCCTAAGATATATGTTATTGCAGGTTTACCTTTTGAGACCTTAGGTAAAATGACTAAGACTCACCAGCTCACATATAGCAACATATTCCACTAATGTTGTGATACTGTGCTTGTATTAAGCAATCATGGCATTCGTTCTACTTTTTATTTAAGTCTATTTGTGATTTTCATTTTGTTTTCATTTTTGTCTTTTTCTTATTTTTTGGGGGGAGGGGGTCATATACCTTAAACTTTCTTGATAACCATTAAGATCTGAGGATTCTATGCTCTGAATATACCTTGGTTAAACATTTAAGTTGATATATTTTTGGGTTGGGAATTTGAAGATAAATCCTTATGGGTTAGAGATCCTCTGTTCAGATCCTTCTGAGATGCATTGGTAAGACTTTTAGCTGACCCATTTTTGTAACTAAAATTAGAAAATGTTTTAATGTGCTTTTTACGGTCATTTTAAAACTGGGTTTTAAACAACATTGAACAAAATGTCTCTATTCTTTTGTTTTTATGTTTTCTTTTGTAAAAGAGAGAGGACAGGAATGTGGCGTCAATGTACAACCTAGCTACGATCTGTCACACTAGATAACGTGATTTTACCCCCCAATTTGTTTTATCTATTATACTGGAAGTTACAGGTTAGGCACTGTTTGGTGTAGCACTGACAATGTTTGACCATAAAATGTCCATTTCCAGGGGGTATGTTTGAATATAGAAAATTCTCTGTTGTTTAAATAAATGTAAAAAATTGCTCCATGAAGTAATCCAACAATGTGAAGAGGCGACTCCGGGATGCTGGCCTTCTAGGCAGAGTTGCAAAGAAAAAGCCATATCTCAGACTGGCCAATAAACAGAATAGATTAAGATGGGCAAAAGACACTGGACAGAGGAACTCTGCCTAGAAGGCCAGCATCCCGGAGTCGCCTCTTCACTGTTGACGTTGGGACTGGTGTTTTGTGGGTACTATTTAATGAAGCTGCCAGTTGAGGACTTGTGAGGCATCTGTTTCTCAAACTAGACACTCTAATGTACTTTCCCTCTTGCTCAGTTGTGCACCGGGGCCTCCCACTCCTCTTTCTATTCTGGTTAGAGCCAGTTTGCGCTGTTGTGTGAAGGGAGTAGTACACAGCGTTGTACCAGAACTTTAGTTTCTTGGCAATTTCTCGCATGGAAAAGACTTAATTTCTCAGAGCAAGAATAGATCCAACCCACAAATGCTGATGCTCCAGATACTCAACAAGTCTAAAGAAGGCCAGTTTTATTGCTTCTTTAATCAGAATAACAGTTTACAGCTGTGCTAACATAATTGCAAAAGGGTTTTCTAATGATCAATTAGCCTTTTAAAATGATAAACTTGGATTTGCTAACCCAACGTGTAAATGACAAGTCATTTACAACATTAACAATGTCTACACTGTATTTCTGATCAATTTGTTGTTATTTTAATGGACAAAAAAAATTGCTTTTCTTTCAAAAACAAGGATATTTCTAAGTGACCACAAACTTTTGAACGGTAGTGTTGATGTATTTAACTAGGCAAGTCAGTTAAGAACAAATTCTTATTTACAATGACAGCACACCCCGGGCCAAACCCGGACGACACTGGACCAATTGTGTACCGCCCTATGAGACTCCCAATCACGGCCAGTTGTGATACAGCCTGGAATCAAACTACGGTCTGTAGTGACGCCTCTAGCACTAAGATGCAGTGCCTGAGACCGCTGCGCCACTTGGGAGCTGTATGTAATTTGTTGCTGTGAATACAGGATATCTCGTTAGTATGTTATTAATCCTTTACAATATCTTAATTTGATTATATAAGAAAATTACGCACACAAGTGCATAAAACTTAAATTCAGACGACATCGTTCTGTGATTTTTCTTTCTCCCTGAATGAGTTAAAACCGATCTGATTTGAAAAAAACGGATGAAAACGTGTTCTCTTAAACTGGTTTCCTTTCTTCAACAATGGGGTTTGGACATCAAACAACCTCAAAGGCTCTGCATGGTCAATCCGACGTCTGCATTGGCCGTGCAGTATTTACTGTGATGTGGCCTTTGCAGAAGTCAGGACATTAATACTTCTTGCGCTTCCCAGAGCAGCACAGAGCTGTTGTCAAGGAAGTGAGTTTGTGTTAATACAGGATCTCCCGCCCCTACCTAACGTCAGCCAACCATGTCAATACGGAGCTATACGAGGCCCTGTGCATTGTTACAGAATTGGAGAGGCGCACGGCAATGTGGTACGGAGCTCAATTTGGCCTCTGCGTATGGATGCCGCAATTGCTTCACACAATCCATACGTTGCCTCCCACCACATTTTAGGATCTAGCATAAAATGGCTCTTACACCAATCATGGACAAAACTGATAGAGTGGAGATTGAACTCGACAGGGGGGCCTATCAAAAACAAATAGACAACAAAATAATCTGACAACAAATTAATCTTCGTGATTTCTGTCATCGACCAAAAACAACAGATGTATTTTTTTTTCTTCATAAAAATAGGAACAAAGTTTTCTAGCACAAAGAGACTGGAGAATCACATAATTGAGAATCACATAACTGACAAGTCCATCCAGAAGTAACAAAGGATTTCTTCTTCTTGGAGCTGTGTCTTTGTAGAGAAAACCAAAGGGAATATACATTGAAGGGGGGATACTAAAAACCAGGACGTGTTCTCTCTCTCCGCTCCATCGCGAAGAGTAAACTCTCTTCCATACCACTTATTTTATGAAAGATTGTGTTTGTCAGAAACATATGGGGTCTGCCAAGCATCTTGGCACTCACAAAGCCCTGTCGTGAACAACAGGCAGTGAAGCTGAAGCAATCTAACTTTTTTCAGAACTTATAAATCCAAGTCTGAAGTTCTAAGAAGAACTAAAATGACAGATGGACACTGTACACAATGAGTCCCAGGACATAGCGTATGACTAAAGAGTGATATTGGTGTTTTCGCAGAGCCTATGTATGAAATTCAAATAAAAGTTTTATTGGTTGCTTACGCAGTTTAACAGGTGTTATAACGGTGCAGAGAAATGCTATGTTACTAGCTCCTAACAATGCAGTCAATTGTCAAACAGCTAACACGTAAAGAAAAATAAAACAAATAAAGGCAAGCAATCAAGGACGGCAGGACAAATCCAATTAACAACCCAAATAGCAATGTAGCAGTGTCAAACTGCAATCTATACAAATGTACACTGGTGGAATTTACACAAGCTAAACTAAGAATGATATGTACAGCAGTAGATATATTACAGTGAACTGTGTCAAAAATCCAGTATATATTTTAATATACAGTGTTTATAAACAGTGTAACTAAATTTACAATGTACAGTAGTAGAAATATTAGAATAATCTAGTTTGGGGATATAGTATTTAAATACACTGTGTTACATGGGAGTGATCCATGGTTCAATGTGTCTATAACATGGGACAGCAGCATTGTGTGTGTGTGTGTGTGTTCGTTATTATGAGGTGTGTGTGTGTGTGTGTGTGTTCGTTATTATGAGGTGTGTGTGTGTGTGTGTGTTCATTATTATGAGGTGTGTGTGTGTGTGTTCGTTATTATGATGTGGGTGTGATAGCTTGTGTGTGTATTTTGTGTCAGTGAGTGTGCTTCACCTGGTAAACTGTTAGTGATGGCTGGTCAACAGTCTGATGGTAATAGAAGCTGTTCAACAGTCTGATGGTCTGGTGATAGAAGCTGTTCAACAGTCTGATGGTAATAGAAGCTGTTCAACAGTCTGATGGTAATAGAAGCTGTTCAACAGTCTGATGGTAATAGAAGCAGTTCAACAGTCTGATGGTAATAGAAGCAGTTCAACAGTCTGATGGTAATAGAAGCTGTTCAACAGTCTGATGGTGATAGAAGCTGTTCAACAGTCTGATGGTAATAGAAGCTGGTCAACAGTCTGATGGTAATAGAAGCTGTTCAACAGTCTGATGGTAATAGAAGCTGTTCAACAGTCTGATGGTAATAGAAGCTGGTCAACAGTCTGATGGTAACAGAAGCTGTTCAACAGTCTGATGGTAACAGAAGCTGTTCAACAGTCTGATGGTAATAGAAGCTGTTCAACAGTCTGATGGTAATAGAAGCTGTTCAACAGTCTGATGGTAATAGAAGCTGTTCAACAGTCTGATGGTCTGGTGATAGAAGCTGTTCAACAGTCTGATGGTAATAGAAGCTGGTCAACAGTCTGATGGTAACAGAAGCTGTTCAACAGTCTGATGGTAACAGAAGCTGTTCAACAGTCTGATGGTAATAGAAGCTGTTCAACAGTCTGATGGTAATAGAAGCTGTTCAACAGTCTGATGGTAATAGAAGCTGTTCAACAGTCTGATGGTCTGGTGATAGAAGCTGTTCAACAGTCTGATGGTAATAGAAGCTGTTCAACAGTCTGATGGTCTGGTGATAGAAGCTGTTCAACAGTCTGATGGTAATAGAAGCTGGTCAACAATCTGATGGTAATAGAAGCTGGTCAACAATCTGATGGTAATAGAAGCTGGTCAACAGTCTGATGGTAATAGAAGCTGTTCAACAGTCTGATGGTAATAGAAGCTGTTCAACAGTCTGATGGTAACAGAAGCTGGTCAACAGTCTGATGGTAACAGAAGCTGTTCAACAGTCTGATGGTAACAGAAGCTGTTCAACAGTCTGATGGTAACAGAAGCTGTTCAACAGTCTGATGGTAATAGAAGCTGTTCAACAGTCTGATGGTAATAGAAGCTGTTCAACAGTCTGATGGTAATAGAAGCTGTTCAACAGTCTGATGGTAATAGAAGCTGGTCAACAGTCTGATGGTAATAGAAGCTGTTCAACAGTCTGATGGTCTGGAGATAGAAGCTGGTCAACAGTCTGATGGCCTGGAGATAGAAGCTGGTCAACAGTCTGATGGCCTGGAGATAGAAGCTGGTCAACAGTCTGATGGCCTGGAGATAGAAGCTGGTCAACAGTCTGATGGCCTGGAGATAGAAGCTGGTCAACAGTCTGATGGTAATAGAAGCTGGTCAACAGTCTGATGGTAATAGAAGCTGGTCAACAGTCTGATGGTAACAGGAGCTGTTCAACAGTCTGATGGTAATAGAAGCTGTTCAACAGTCTAATGGTCTGGAGATAGAAGCTGTTCAACAGTCTGATGGTAATAGAAGCTGTTCAACAGTCTGATGGTAATAGAAGCTGTTCAACAGTCTGATGGTTATAGAAGCTGTTCAACAGTCTGATGGTAATAGAAGCTGTTCTACAGTCTGATGGTCTGGTAATAGAAGCTGTTCAACAGTCTGATGGTCTGGTAATAGAAGCTGGTCAACAGTCTGATGGTCTGGTGATAGAAGCTGTTCAACAGTCTGATGGTAATAGAAGCTGTTCAACAGTCTGATGGTAATAGAAGCTGGTCAACAGTCTGATGGTCTGGTGATAGAATCTGTTCAACAGTCTGATGGTGATAGAAGCTGTTAAACAGTCTGATGGTAATAGAAGCTGGTCAACAGTCTGATGGTAATAGAAGCTGTTCAACAGTCTGATGGTAATAGAAGCTGTTCAACAGTCTGATGGTAATAGAAGCTGGTCAACAGTCTGATGGTAACAGAAGCTGTTCAACAGTCTGATGGTAACAGAAGCTGTTCAACAGTCTGATGGTAATAGAAGCTGTTCAACAGTCTGATGGTAATAGAAGCTGTTCAACAGTCTGATGGTAATAGAAGCTGTTCAACAGTCTGATGGTGATAGAAGCTGTTCAACAGTCTGATGGTAATAGAAGCTGTTCAACAGTCTGATGGTCTGGTGATAGAAGCTGTTCAACAGTCTGATGGTAATAGAAGCTGGTCAACAGTCTGATGGTAATAGAAGCTGTTCAACAGTCTGATGGTAATAGAAGCTGTTCAACAGTCTGATGGTAATAGAAGCTGTTCAACAGTCTGATGGTAATAGAAGCTGTTCAACAGTCTGATGGTAATAGAAGCTGTTCAACAGTCTGATGGTAATAGAAGCTGGTCAACAGTCTGATGGTAATAGAAGCTGTTCAACAGTCTGATGGTAATAGAAGCTGTTCTACAGTCTGATGGTCTGGTAATAGAAGCTGTTCAACAGTCTGATGGTCTGGTAATAGAAGCTGGTCAACAGTCTGATGGTCTGGTGATAGAAGCTGTTCAACAGTCTGATGGTAATAGAAGCTGTTCAACAGTCTGATGGTAATAGAAGCTGGTCAACAGTCTGATGGTCTGGTGATAGAATCTGTTCAACAGTCTGATGGTAATAGAAGCTGTTCAACAGTCTGATGGTGATAGAAGCTGTTAAACAGTCTGATGGTAATAGAAGCTGGTCAACAGTCTGATGGTAATAGAAGCTGTTCAACAGTCTGATGGTAATAGAAGCTGTTCAACAGTCTGATGGTAATAGAAGCTGTTCAACAGTCTGATGGTAACAGAAGCTGGTCAACAGTCTGATGGTAACAGAAGCTGTTCAACAGTCTGATGTTAATAGAAGCTGTTCAACAGTCTGATGGTAATAGAAGCTGTTCAACAGTCTGATGGTAATAGAAGCTGTTCAACAGTCTGATGGTCTGGTGATAGAAGCTGTTCAACAGTCTGATGGTAATAGAAGCTGTTCAACAGTCTGATGGTCTGGTGATAGAAGCTGTTCAACAGTCTGATGGTAATAGAAGCTGGTCAACAGTCTGATGGTAATAGAAGCTGGTCAACAGTCTGATGGTAATAGAAGCTGTTCAACAGTCTGATGGTAATAGAAGCTGTTCAACAGTCTGATGGTAATAGAAGCTGTTCAACAGTCTGATGGTAATAGAAGCTGTTCAACAGTCTGATGGTAATAGAAGCTGTTCAACAGTCTGATGGTAATAGAAGCTGTTCAACAGTCTGATGGTAATAGAAGCTGGTCAACAGTCTGATGGTAATAGAAGCTGTTCAACAGTCTGATGGTAATAGAAGCTGTTCAACAGTCTGATGGTCTGGTGATAGAAGCTGTTCAACAGTCTGATGGTAATAGAAGCTGTTCAACAGTCTGATGGTCTGGTGATAGAAGCTGTTCAACAGTCTGATGGTAATAGAAGCTGGTCAACAGTCTGATGGTAATAGAAGCTGGTCAACAGTCTGATGGTAATAGAAGCTGTTCAACAGTCTGATGGTAATAGAAGCTGTTCAACAGTCTGATGGTAATAGAAGCTGTTCAACAGTCTGATGGTAATAGAAGCTGTTCAACAGTCTGATGGTAATAGAAGCTGGTCAACAGTCTGATGGTAATAGAAGCTGTTCAACAGTCTGATGGTAATAGAAGCTGTTCTACAGTCTGATTGTCTGGTAATAGAAGCTGTTCTACAGTCTGATGGTCTGGTAATAGAAGCTGGTCAACAGTCTGATGGTCTGGTGATAGAAGCTGTTCAACAGTCTGATGGTAATAGAAGCTGTTCAACAGTCTGATGGTAATAGAAGCTGGTCAACAGTCTGATGGTCTGGTGATAGAATCTGTTCAACAGTCTGATGGTAATAGAAGCTGTTCAACAGTCTGATGGTGATAGAAGCTCTTAAACAGTCTGATGGTAATAGAAGCTGGTCAACAGTCTGATGGTAATAGAAGCTGTTCAACAGTCTGATGGTAATAGAAGCTGTTCAACAGTCTGATGGTAATAGAAGCTGTTCAACAGTCTGATGGTAATAGAAGCTGGTCAACAGTCTGATGGTAATAGAAGCTGTTCAACAGTCTGATGGTAATAGAAGCTGTTCTACAGTCTGATGGTCTGGTAATAGAAGCTGTTCAACAGTCTGATGGTCTGGTAATAGAAGCTGGTCAACAGTCTGATGGTCTGGTGATAGAAGCTGTTCAACAGTCTGATGGTAATAGAAGCTGTTCAACAGTCTGATGGTAATAGAAGCTGGTCAACAGTCTGATGGTCTGGTGATAGAATCTGTTCAACAGTCTGATGGTAATAGAAGCTGTTCAACAGTCTGATGGTGATAGAAGCTGTTAAACAGTCTGATGGTAATAGAAGCTGGTCAACAGTCTGATGGTAATAGAAGCTGTTCAACAGTCTGATGGTAATAGAAGCTGTTCAACAGTCTGATGGTAATAGAAGCTGTTCAACAGTCTGATGGTAACAGAAGCTGGTCAACAGTCTGATGGTAACAGAAGCTGTTCAACAGTCTGATGTTAATAGAAGCTGTTCAACAGTCTGATGGTAATAGAAGCTGTTCAACAGTCTGATGGTAATAGAAGCTGTTCAACAGTCTGATGGTCTGGTGATAGAAGCTGTTCAACAGTCTGATGGTAATAGAAGCTGTTCAACAGTCTGATGGTCTGGTGATAGAAGCTGTTCAACAGTCTGATGGTAATAGAAGCTGGTCAACAGTCTGATGGTAATAGAAGCTGGTCAACAGTCTGATGGTAATAGAAGCTGTTCAACAGTCTGATGGTAATAGAAGCTGTTCAACAGTCTGATGGTAATAGAAGCTGTTCAACAGTCTGATGGTAATAGAAGCTGTTCAACAGTCTGATGGTAATAGAAGCTGTTCAACAGTCTGATGGTAATAGAAGCTGTTCAACAGTCTGATGGTAATAGAAGCTGTTCAACAGTCTGATGGTAATAGAAGCTGGTCAACAGTCTGATGGTAATAGAAGCTGTTCAACAGTCTGATGGTAATAGAAGCTGTTCAACAGTCTGATGGTCTGGTGATAGAAGCTGTTCAACAGTCTGATGGTAATAGAAGCTGTTCAACAGTCTGATGGTCTGGTGATAGAAGCTGTTCAACAGTCTGATGGTAATAGAAGCTGGTCAACAGTCTGATGGTAATAGAAGCTGGTCAACAGTCTGATGGTAATAGAAGCTGTTCAACAGTCTGATGGTAATAGAAGCTGTTCAACAGTCTGATGGTAATAGAAGCTGTTCAACAGTCTGATGGTAATAGAAGCTGTTCAACAGTCTGATGGTAATAGAAGCTGTTCAACAGTCTGATGGTAATAGAAGCTGGTCAACAGTCTGATGGTAATAGAAGCTGTTCAACAGTCTGATGGTAATAGAAGCTGTTCTACAGTCTGATTGTCTGGTAATAGAAGCTGTTCAACAGTCTGATGGTCTGGTAATAGAAGCTGGTCAACAGTCTGATGGTCTGGTGATAGAAGCTGTTCAACAGTCTGATGGTAATAGAAGCTGTTCAACAGTCTGATGGTAATAGAAGCTGGTCAACAGTCTGATGGTCTGGTGATAGAATCTGTTCAACAGTCTGATGGTAATAGAAGCTGTTCAACAGTCTGATGGTGATAGAAGCTCTTAAACAGTCTGATGGTAATAGAAGCTGGTCAACAGTCTGATGGTAATAGAAGCTGGTCAACAGTCTGATGGTAATAGAAGCTGTTCAACAGTCTGATGGTAATAGAAGCTGGTCAACAGTCTGATGGTAACAGAAGCTGTTCAACAGTCTGATGGTAACAGAAGCTGTTCAACAGTCTGATGTTAATAGAAGCTGTTCAACAGTCTGATGGTAATAGAAGCTGTTCAACAGTCTGATGGTATTAGAAGCTGTTCAACAGTCTGATGGTCTGGTGATAGAAGCTGTTCAACAGTCTGATGGTAATAGAAGCTGTTCAACAGTCTGATGGTCTGGTGATAGAAGCTGTTCAACAGTCTGATGGTAATAGAAGCTGGTCAACAGTCTGATGGTAATAGAAGCTGTTCAACAGTCTGATGGTAATAGAAGCTGTTCAACAGTCTGATGGTAATAGAAGCTGTTCAACAGTCTGATGGTAATAGAAGCTGGTCAACAGTCTGATGGTAATAGAAGCTGTTCAACAGTCTGATGGTAATAGAAGCTGTTCAACAGTCTGATGGTCTGGTGATAGAAGCTGTTCAACAGTCTGATGGTTATTGAAGCTGTTCAACAGTCTGATGGTAATAGAAGCTGTTCAACAGTCTGATGGTAATAGAAGCTGGTCAACAGTCTGATGGTAACAGAAGCTGTTCAACAGTCTGATGGTAACAGAAGCTGTTCAACAGTCTGATGGTAATAGAAGCTGTTCAACAGTCTGATGGTAATAGAAGCTGGTCAACAGTCTGATGGTCTGGTGATAGAAGCTGTTCAACAGTCTGATGGTAATAGAAGCTGTTCAACAGTCTGATGGTCTGGTGATAGAAGCTGTTCAACAGTCTGATGGTAATAGAAGCTGGTCAACAGTCTGATGGTAATAGAAGCTGGTCAACAGTCTGATGGTAATAGAAGCTGTTCAACAGTCTGATGGTAATAGAAGCTGGTCAACAGTCTGATGGTAATAGAAGCTGGTCAACAGTCTGATGGTAATAGAAGCTGTTCAACAGTCTGATGGTAATAGAAGCTGTTCAACAGTCTGATGGTAATAGAAGCTGTTCAACAGTCTGATGGTAATAGAAGCTGTTCAACAGTCTGATGGTAATAGAAGCTGTTCAACAGTCTGATGGTAATAGAAGCTGTTCAACAGTCTGATGGTAATAGAAGCTGTTCAACAGTCTGATGGTAATAGAAGCTGATCAACAGTCTGATGGTAATAGAAGCTGTTCAACAGTCTGATGGTAATAGAAGCTGTTCAACAGTCTGATGGTCTGGTGATAGAAGCTGTTCAACAGTCTGATGGTTATAGAAGCTGTTCAACAGTCTGATGGTAACAGAAGCTGTTCAACAGTCTGATGGTAACAGAAGCTGTTCAACAGTCTGATGGTAATAGAAGCTGTTCAACAGTCTGATGGTAATAGAAGCTGTTCAACAGTCTGATGGTAATAGAAGCTGTTCAACAGTCTGATGGTCTGGTGATAGAAGCTGTTCAACAGTCTGATGGTAATAGAAGCTGTTCAACAGTCTGATGGTCTGGTGATAGAAGCTGTTCAACAGTCTGATGGTAATAGAAGCTGGTCAACAGTCTGATGGTAATAGAAGCTGGTCAACAGTCTGATGGTAATAGAAGCTGTTCAACAGTCTGATGGTAATAGAAGCTGTTCAACAGTCTGATGGTAATAGAAGCTGTTCAACAGTCTGATGGTAATAGAAGCTGTTCAACAGTCTGATGGTAATAGAAGCTGTTCAACAGTCTGATGGTAATAGAAGCTGGTCAACAGTCTGATGGTAATAGAAGCTGTTCAACAGTCTGATGGTAATAGAAGCTGTTCTACAGTCTGATTGTCTGGTAATAGAAGCTGTTCAACAGTCTGATGGTCTGGTAATAGAAGCTGGTCAACAGTCTGATGGTCTGGTGATAGAAGCTGTTCAACAGTCTGATGGTAATAGAAGCTGTTCAACAGTCTGATGGTAATAGAAGCTGGTCAACAGTCTGATGGTCTGGTGATAGAATCTGTTCAACAGTCTGATGGTAATAGAAGCTGTTCAACAGTCTGATGGTGATAGAAGCTCTTAAACAGTCTGATGGTAATAGAAGCTGGTCAACAGTCTGATGGTAATAGAAGCTGTTCAACAGTCTGATGGTAATAGAAGCTGGTCAACAGTCTGATGGTAACAGAAGCTGTTCAACAGTCTGATGGTAACAGAAGCTGTTCAACAGTCTGATGTTAATAGAAGCTGTTCAACAGGCTGATGGTAATAGAAGCTGTTCAACAGTCTGATGGTAATAGAAGCTGTTCAACAGTCTGATGGTCTGGTGATAGAAGCTGTTCAACAGTCTGATGGTAATAGAAGCTGTTCAACAGTCTGATGGTCTGGTGATAGAAGCTGTTCAACAGTCTGATGGTAATAGAAGCTGGTCAACAGTCTGATGGTAATAGAAGCTGGTCAACAGTCTGATGGTAATAGAAGCTGTTCAACAGTCTGATGGTAATAGAAGCTGTTCAACAGTCTGATGGTAATAGAAGCTGTTCAACAGTCTGATGGTAATAGAAGCTGGTCAACAGTCTGATGGTAATAGAAGCTGTTCAACAGTCTGATGGTAATAGAAGCTGTTCAACAGTCTGATGGTCTGGTGATAGAAGCTGTTCAACAGTCTGATGGTTATAGAAGCTGTTCAACAGTCTGATGGTAATAGAAGCTGTTCAACAGTCTGATGGTAATAGAAGCTGGTCAACAGTCTGATGGTAACAGAAGCTGTTCAACAGTCTGATGGTAACAGAAGCTGTTCAACAGTCTGATGGTAACAGAAGCTGTTCAACAGTCTGATGGTAATAGAAGCTGTTCAACAGTCTGATGGTAATAGAAGCTGTTCAACAGTCTGATGGTCTGGTGATAGAAGCTGTTCAACAGTCTGATGGTAATAGAAGCTGTTCAACAGTCTGATGGTCTGGTGATAGAAGCTGTTCAACAGTCTGATGGTAATAGAAGCTGGTCAACAGTCTGATGGTAATAGAAGCTGGTCAACAGTCTGATGGTAATAGAAGCTGTTCAACAGTCTGATGGTAATAGAAGCTGTTCAACAGTCTGATGGTAATAGAAGCTGTTCAACAGTCTGATGGTAATAGAAGCTGTTCAACAGTCTGATGGTAATAGAAGCTGTTCAACAGTCTGATGGTGATAGAAGCTGTTCAACAGTCTGATGGTAATAGAAGCTGTTCAACAGTCTGATGGTAATAGAAGCTGATCAACAGTCTGATGGTAATAGAAGCTGTTCAACAGTCTGATGGTAATAGAAGCTGTTCAACAGTCTGATGGTCTGGTGATAGAAGCTGTTCAACAGTCTGATGGTTATAGAAGCTGTTCAACAGTCTGATGGTAACAGAAGCTGTTCAACAGTCTGATGGTAACAGAAGCTGTTCAACAGTCTGATGGTAATAGAAGCTGTTCAACAGTCTGATGGTAATAGAAGCTGTTCAACAGTCTGATGGTAATAGAAGCTGTTCAACAGTCTGATGGTCTGGTGATAGAAGCTGTTCAACAGTCTGATGGTAATAGAAGCTGTTCAACAGTCTGATGGTCTGGTGATAGAAGCTGTTCAACAGTCTGATGGTAATAGAAGCTGGTCAACAGTCTGATGGTAATAGAAGCTGGTCAACAGTCTGATGGTAATAGAAGCTGTTCAACAGTCTGATGGTAATAGAAGCTGTTCAACAGTCTGATGGTAATAGAAGCTGTTCAACAGTCTGATGGTAATAGAAGCTGTTCAACAGTCTGATGGTAATAGAAGCTGTTCAACAGTCTGATGGTAATAGAAGCTGGTCAACAGTCTGATGGTAATAGAAGCTGTTCAACAGTCTGATGGTAATAGAAGCTGTTCTACAGTCTGATTGTCTGGTAATAGAAGCTGTTCAACAGTCTGATGGTCTGGTAATAGAAGCTGGTCAACAGTCTGATGGTCTGGTGATAGAAGCTGTTCAACAGTCTGATGGTAATAGAAGCTGTTCAACAGTCTGATGGTAATAGAAGCTGGTCAACAGTCTGATGGTCTGGTGATAGAATCTGTTCAACAGTCTGATGGTAATAGAAGCTGTTCAACAGTCTGATGGTGATAGAAGCTCTTAAACAGTCTGATGGTAATAGAAGCTGGTCAACAGTCTGATGGTAATAGAAGCTGTTCAACAGTCTGATGGTAATAGAAGCTGGTCAACAGTCTGATGGTAACAGAAGCTGTTCAACAGTCTGATGGTAACAGAAGCTGTTCAACAGTCTGATGTTAATAGAAGCTGTTCAACAGGCTGATGGTAATAGAAGCTGTTCAACAGTCTGATGGTAATAGAAGCTGTTCAACAGTCTGATGGTCTGGTGATAGAAGCTGTTCAACAGTCTGATGGTAATAGAAGCTGTTCAACAGTCTGATGGTCTGGTGATAGAAGCTGTTCAACAGTCTGATGGTAATAGAAGCTGGTCAACAGTCTGATGGTAATAGAAGCTGGTCAACAGTCTGATGGTAATAGAAGCTGTTCAACAGTCTGATGGTAATAGAAGCTGTTCAACAGTCTGATGGTAATAGAAGCTGTTCAACAGTCTGATGGTAATAGAAGCTGGTCAACAGTCTGATGGTAATAGAAGCTGTTCAACAGTCTGATGGTAATAGAAGCTGTTCAACAGTCTGATGGTCTGGTGATAGAAGCTGTTCAACAGTCTGATGGTTATAGAAGCTGTTCAACAGTCTGATGGTAATAGAAGCTGTTCAACAGTCTGATGGTAATAGAAGCTGGTCAACAGTCTGATGGTAACAGAAGCTGTTCAACAGTCTGATGGTAACAGAAGCTGTTCAACAGTCTGATGGTAACAGAAGCTGTTCAACAGTCTGATGGTAATAGAAGCTGTTCAACAGTCTGATGGTAATAGAAGCTGTTCAACAGTCTGATGGTCTGGTGATAGAAGCTGTTCAACAGTCTGATGGTAATAGAAGCTGTTCAACAGTCTGATGGTCTGGTGATAGAAGCTGTTCAACAGTCTGATGGTAATAGAAGCTGGTCAACAGTCTGATGGTAATAGAAGCTGGTCAACAGTCTGATGGTAATAGAAGCTGTTCAACAGTCTGATGGTAATAGAAGCTGTTCAACAGTCTGATGGTAATAGAAGCTGTTCAACAGTCTGATGGTAATAGAAGCTGTTCAACAGTCTGATGGTAATAGAAGCTGGTCAACAGTCTGATGGTAATAGAAGCTGTTCAACAGTCTGATGGTCTGGAGATAGAAGCTGGTCAACAGTCTGATGGCCTGGAGATAGAAGCTGGTCAACAGTCTGATGGCCTGGAGATAGAAGCTGGTCAACAGTCTGATGGTAATAGAAGCTGGTCAACAGTCTGATGGTAATAGAAGCTGGTCAACAGTCTGATGGTAATAGAAGCTGGTCAACAGTCTGATGGTAACAGGAGCTGTTCAACAGTCTGATGGTAATAGAAGCTGTTCAACAGTCTAATGGTCTGGAGATAGAAGCTGTTCAACAGTCTGATGGTAATAGAAGCTGTTCAACAGTCTGATGGTAATAGAAGCTGTTCAACAGTCTGATGGTCTGGTGATAGAAGCTGTTCAACAGTCTGATGGTAATAGAAGCTGGTCAACAGTCTGATGGTAATAGAAGCTGGTCAACAGTCTGATGGTAATAGAAGCTGTTCAACAGTCTGATGGTAATAGAAGCTGTTCAACAGTCTGATGGTAATAGAAGCTGTTCAACAGTCTGATGGTAATAGAAGCTGTTCAACAGTCTGATGGTAATAGAAGCTGTTCAACAGTCTGATGGTAATAGAAGCTGGTCAACAGTCTGATGGTAATAGAAGCTGTTCAACAGTCTGATGGTAATAGAAGCTGTTCAACAGTCTGATGGTAATAGAAGCTGTTCAACAGTCTGATGGTAATAGAAGCTGGTCAACAGTCTGATGGTAATAGAAGCTGTTCAACAGTCTGATGGTAATAGAAGCTGTTCTACAGTCTGATTGTCTGGTAATAGAAGCTGTTCAACAGTCTGATGGTCTGGTAATAGAAGCTGGTCAACAGTCTGATGGTCTGGTGATAGAAGCTGTTCAACAGTCTGATGGTAATAGAAGCTGTTCAACAGTCTGATGGTAATAGAAGCTGGTCAACAGTCTGATGGTCTGGTGATAGAATCTGTTCAACAGTCTGATGGTAATAGAAGCTGTTCAACAGTCTGATGGTGATAGAAGCTCTTAAACAGTCTGATGGTAATAGAAGCTGGTCAACAGTCTGATGGTAATAGAAGCTGTTCAACAGTCTGATGGTAATAGAAGCTGTTCAACAGTCTGATGGTAATAGAAGCTGGTCAACAGTCTGATGGTAACAGAAGCTGTTCAACAGTCTGATGGTAACAGAAGCTGTTCAACAGTCTGATGTTAATAGAAGCTGTTCAACAGTCTGATGGTAATAGAAGCTGTTCAACAGTCTGATGGTAATAGAAGCTGTTCAACAGTCTGATGGTCTGGAGATAGAAGCTGGTCAACAGTCTGATGGCCTGGAGATAGAAGCTGGTCAACAGTCTGATGGCCTGGAGATAGAAGCTGGTCAACAGTCTGATGGTAATAGAAGCTGGTCAACAGTCTGATGGTAATAGAAGCTGGTCAACAGTCTGATGGTAATAGAAGCTGGTCAACAGTCTGATGGTAACAGGAGCTGTTCAACAGTCTGATGGTAATAGAAGCTGTTCAACAGTCTAATGGTCTGGAGATAGAAGCTGTTCAACAGTCTGATGGTAATAGAAGCTGTTCAACAGTCTGATGGTAATAGAAGCTGTTCAACAGTCTGATGGTCTGGTGATAGAAGCTGTTCAACAGTCTGATGGTAATAGAAGCTGGTCAACAGTCTGATGGTAATAGAAGCTGGTCAACAGTCTGATGGTAATAGAAGCTGTTCAACAGTCTGATGGTAATAGAAGCTGTTCAACAGTCTGATGGTAATAGAAGCTGTTCAACAGTCTGATGGTAATAGAAGCTGTTCAACAGTCTGATGGTAATAGAAGCTGTTCAACAGTCTGATGGTAATAGAAGCTGGTCAACAGTCTGATGGTAATAGAAGCTGTTCAACAGTCTGATGGTAATAGAAGCTGTTCAACAGTCTGATGGTAATAGAAGCTGTTCAACAGTCTGATGGTAATAGAAGCTGGTCAACAGTCTGATGGTAATAGAAGCTGTTCAACAGTCTGATGGTAATAGAAGCTGTTCTACAGTCTGATTGTCTGGTAATAGAAGCTGTTCAACAGTCTGATGGTCTGGTAATAGAAGCTGGTCAACAGTCTGATGGTCTGGTGATAGAAGCTGTTCAACAGTCTGATGGTAATAGAAGCTGTTCAACAGTCTGATGGTAATAGAAGCTGGTCAACAGTCTGATGGTCTGGTGATAGAATCTGTTCAACAGTCTGATGGTAATAGAAGCTGTTCAACAGTCTGATGGTGATAGAAGCTCTTAAACAGTCTGATGGTAATAGAAGCTGGTCAACAGTCTGATGGTAATAGAAGCTGTTCAACAGTCTGATGGTAATAGAAGCTGTTCAACAGTCTGATGGTAATAGAAGCTGGTCAACAGTCTGATGGTAACAGAAGCTGTTCAACAGTCTGATGGTAACAGAAGCTGTTCAACAGTCTGATGTTAATAGAAGCTGTTCAACAGTCTGATGGTAATAGAAGCTGTTCAACAGTCTGATGGTAATAGAAGCTGTTCAACAGTCTGATGGTCTGGTGATAGAAGCTGTTCAACAGTCTGATGGTCTGGTGATAGAAGCTGTTCAACAGTCTGATGGTAATAGAAGCTGGTCAACAGTCTGATGGTAATAGAAGCTGGTCAACAGTCTGATGGTAATAGAAGCTGTTCAACAGTCTGATGGTAATAGAAGCTGTTCAACAGTCTGATGGTAATAGAAGCTGTTCAACAGTCTGATGGTAATAGAAGCTGGTCAACAGTCTGATGGTAATAGAAGCTGTTCAACAGTCTGATGGTAATAGAAGCTGTTCAACAGTCTGATGGTCTGGTGATAGAAGCTGTTCAACAGTCTGATGGTTATAGAAGCTGTTCAACAGTCTGATGGTAATAGAAGCTGTTCAACAGTCTGATGGTAATAGAAGCTGGTCAACAGTCTGATGGTAACAGAAGCTGTTCAACAGTCTGATGGTAACAGAAGCTGTTCAACAGTCTGATGGTAACAGAAGCTGTTCAACAGTCTGATGGTAATAGAAGCTGTTCAACAGTCTGATGGTAATAGAAGCTGTTCAACAGTCTGATGGTCTGGTGATAGAAGCTGTTCAACAGTCTGATGGTAATAGAAGCTGTTCAACAGTCTGATGGTCTGGTGATAGAAGCTGTTCAACAGTCTGATGGTAATAGAAGCTGGTCAACAGTCTGATGGTAATAGAAGCTGGTCAACAGTCTGATGGTAATAGAAGCTGTTCAACAGTCTGATGGTAATAGAAGCTGTTCAACAGTCTGATGGTAATAGAAGCTGTTCAACAGTCTGATGGTAATAGAAGCTGTTCAACAGTCTGATGGTAATAGCAGCTGTTCAACAGTCTGATGGTAATAGAAGCTGGTCAACAGTCTGATGGTAATAGAAGCTGTTCAACAGTCTGATGGTCTGGAGATAGAAGCTGGTCAACAGTCTGATGGCCTGGAGATAGAAGCTGGTCAACAGTCTGATGGCCTGGAGATAGAAGCTGGTCAACAGTCTGATGGTAATAGAAGCTGGTCAACAGTCTGATGGTAATAGAAGCTGGTCAACAGTCTCATGGTAATAGAAGCTGGTCAACAGTCTGATGGTAACAGGAGCTGTTCAACAGTCTGATGGTAATAGAAGCTGTTCAACAGTCTAATGGTCTGGAGATAGAAGCTGTTCAACAGTCTGATGGTAATAGAAGCTGTTCAACAGTCTGATGGTAATAGAAGCTGTTCAACAGTCTGATGGTCTGGTGATAGAAGCTGTTCAACAGTCTGATGGTAATAGAAGCTGGTCAACAGTCTGATGGTAATAGAAGCTGGTCAACAGTCTGATGGTAATAGAAGCTGTTCAACAGTCTGATGGTAATAGAAGCTGTTCAACAGTCTGATGGTAATAGAAGCTGTTCAACAGTCTGATGGTAATAGAAGCTGTTCAACAGTCTGATGGTAATAGAAGCTGGTCAACAGTCTGATGGTAATAGAAGCTGTTCAACAGTCTGATGGTAATAGAAGCTGTTCTACAGTCTGATTGTCTGGTAATAGAAGCTGTTCAACAGTCTGATGGTCTGGTAATAGAAGCTGGTCAACAGTCTGATGGTCTGGTGATAGAAGCTGTTCAACAGTCTGATGGTAATAGAAGCTGTTCAACAGTCTGATGGTAATAGAAGCTGGTCAACAGTCTGATGGTCTGGTGATAGAATCTGTTCAACAGTCTGATGGTAATAGAAGCTCTTAAACAGTCTGATGGTAATAGAAGCTGGTCAACAGTCTGATGGTAATAGAAGCTGTTCAACAGTCTGATGGTAATAGAAGCTGTTCAACAGTCTGATGGTAATAGAAGCTGGTCAACAGTCTGATGGTAACAGAAGCTGTTCAACAGTCTGATGGTAACAGAAGCTGTTCAACAGTCTGATGTTAATAGAAGCTGTTCAACAGTCTGATGGTAATAGAAGCTGTTCAACAGTCTGATGGTAATAGAAGCTGTTCAACAGTCTGATGGTCTGGTGATAGAAGCTGTTCAACAGTCTGATGGTAATAGAAGCTGTTCAACAGTCTGATGGTCTGGTGATAGAAGCTGTTCAACAGTCTGATGGTAATAGAAGCTGGTCAACAGTCTGATGGTAATAGAAGCTGGTCAACAGTCTGATGGTAATAGAAGCTGTTCAACAGTCTGATGGTAATAGAAGCTGTTCAACAGTCTGATGGTAATAGAAGCTGTTCAACAGTCTGATGGTAATAGAAGCTGTTCAACAGTCTGATGGTAATAGAAGCTGTTCAACAGTCTGATGGTAATAGAAGCTGTTCAACAGTCTGATGGTCTGGTGATAGAAGCTGTTCAACAGTCTGATGGTAATAGAAGCTGGTCAACAGTCTGATGGTAATAGAAGCTGGTCAACAGTCTGATGGTAATAGAAGCTGTTCAACAGTCTGATGGTAATAGAAGCTGTTCAACAGTCTGATGGTAATAGAAGCTGTTCAACAGTCTGATGGTAATAGAAGCTGTTCAACAGTCTGATGGTAATAGAAGCTGTTCAACAGTCTGATGGTAATAGAAGCTGGTCAACAGTCTGATGGTAATAGAAGCTGTTCAACAGTCTGATGGTCTGGAGATAGAAGCTGGTCAACAGTCTGATGGCCTGGAGATAGAAGCTGGTCAACAGTCTGATGGCCTGGAGATAGAAGCTGGTCAACAGTCTGATGGTAATAGAAGCTGGTCAACAGTCTGATGGTAATAGAAGCTGGTCAACAGTCTGATGGTAATAGAAGCTGGTCAACAGTCTGATGGTAACAGGAGCTGTTCAACAGTCTGATGGTAATAGAAGCTGTTCAACAGTCTAATGGTCTGGAGATAGAAGCTGTTCAACAGTCTGATGGTAATAGAAGCTGTTCAACAGTCTGATGGTAATAGAAGCTGTTCAACAGTCTGATGGTAATAGAAGCTGTTCAACAGTCTAATGGTCTGGAGATAGAAGCTGTTCAACAGTCTGATGGTAATAGAAGCTGTTCAACAGTCTGATGGTAATAGAAGCTGGTCAACAGTCTGATGGTAATAGAAGCTGTTCAACAGTCTGATGGTTATAGAAGCTGTTCAACAGTCTGATGGTTATAGAAGCTGTTCAACAGTCTGATGGTAATAGAAGCTGTTCTACAGTCTGATGGTCTGGTAATAGAAGCTGTTCAACAGTCTGATGGTCTGGTAATAGAAGCTGGTCAACAGTCTGATGGTCTGGTGATAGAAGCTGTTCAACAGTCTGATGGTAATAGAAGCTGTTCAACAGTCTGATGGTAATAGAAGCTGGTCAACAGTCTGATGGTCTGGTGATAGAATCTGTTCAACAGTCTGATGGTAATAGAAGCTGTTCAACAGTCTGATGGTGATAGAAGCTGTTAAACAGTCTGATGGTAATAGAAGCTGTTCAACAGTCTGATGGTAATAGAAGCTGTTCAACAGTCTGATGGTCTGGTAATAGAAGCTGGTCAACAGTCTGATGGTCTGGTGATAGAAGCTGTTCAACAGTCTGATGGTAATAGAAGCTGTTCAACAGTCTGATGGTGATAGAAGCTGTTCAATAGTCTGATGGTAATAGAAGCTGTTCAACAGTCTGATGGTAATAGAAGCTGTTCAACAGTCTGATGGTCTGGTAATAGAAGCTGGTCAACAGTCTGATGGTCTGGTGATAGAAGTTGTTCAACAGTCTGATGGTAATAGAAGCTGTTCAACAGTCTGATGGTAATAGGAGCTGTTCAACAGTCTGATGGTTATAGAAGCTGTTCAACAGTCTGATGGTAATAGAAGCTGTTCAACAGTCTGATGGTAATAGGAGCTGTTTAACAGTCTGATGGTCTGGTAATAGAAGCTGTTCAACAGTCTGATGGTAATAGAAGCTGGTCAACAGTCTGATGATAATAGAAGCTGTTCAACAGTCTGATGGTTATAGAAGCTGTTCAACAGTCTGATGGTTATAGAAGCTGCTCAACAGTCTGATGGCTATAGAAGCTGTTCAACAGTCTGATGGTTATAGAAGCTGTTCAACAGTCTGATGGTAATATAAGCTGTTCAACAGTCTGATGGTAATAGAAGCTGTTCAACAGTCTGATGGTAATAGAAGCTGTTCTACAGTCTGATGGTCTGGTAATAGAAGCTGTTCAACAGTCTGATGGTCTGGTAATAGAAGCTGGTCAACAGTCTGATGGTCTGGTGATAGAAGCTGTTCAACAGTCTGATGGTAATAGAAGCTGTTCAACAGTCTGGTGGTAATAGAAGCTGGTCAACAGTCTGATGGTCTGGTGATAGAATCTGTTCAACAGTCTGATGGTAATAGAAGCTGTTCAACAGTCTGATGGTAATAGAAGCTGTTCAAAAGTCTGATGATAATAGAAGCTGTTCAACAGTCTGATGGTCTGGTAATAGAAGCTGGTCAACAGTCTGATGGTAATAGAAGCTGGTCAACAGTCTGATGGTCTGGTGATAGAAGCTGTTCAACAGTCTGATGGTAATAGAAGCTGTTCAACAGTCTGATGGTAATAGAAGCTGGTCAACAGTCTGATGGTCTGGTGATAGAAGCTGTTCAACAGTCTGATGGTAATAGAAGCTGTTCAACAGTCTGATGGTTATAGAAGCTGTTCAACAGTCTGATGGTAATAGAAGCTGTTCTACAGTCTGATGGTCTGGTAATAGAAGCTCTTCAACAGTCTGATGGTCTGGTAATAGAAGCTGGTCAACAGTCTGATGGTCTGGTGATAGAAGCTGTTCAACAGTCTGATGGTAATAGAAGCTGTTCAACAGTCTGATGGTAATAGAAGCTGGTCAACAGTCTGATGGTCTGGTGATAGAATCTGTTCAACAGTCTGATGGTAATAGAAGCTGTTCAACAGTCTGATGGTGATAGAAGCTGTTAAACAGTCTGATGGTAATAGAAGCTGGTCAACAGTCTGATGGTAATAGAAGCTGTTCAACAGTCTGATGGTAATAGAAGCTGTTCAACAGTCTGATGGTAATAGAAGCTGGTCAACAGTCTGATGGTAACAGAAGCTGTTCAACAGTCTGATGGTAACAGAAGCTGTTCAACAGTCTGATGGTAACAGAAGCTGTTCAACAGTCTGATGGTAATAGAAGCTGTTCAACAGTCTGATGGTAATAGAAGCTGTTCAACAGTCTGATGGTCTGGTGATAGAAGCTGTTCAACAGTCTGATGGTAATAGAAGCTGTTCAACAGTCTGATGGTCTGGTGATAGAAGCTGTTCAACAGTCTGATGGTAATAGAAGCTGGTCAACAGTCTGATGGTAATAGAAGCTGGTCAACAGTCTGATGGTAATAGAAGCTGTTCAACAGTCTGATGGTAATAGAAGCAGTTCAACAGTCTGATGGTAATAGAAGCTGTTCAACAGTCTGATGGTAATAGAAGCTGTTCAACAGTCTGATGGTAATAGAAGCTGGTCAACAGTCTGATGGTAATAGAAGCTGTTCAACAGTCTGATGGTAATAGAAGCTGTTCTACAGTCTGATGGTCTGGTAATAGAAGCTGTTCAACAGTCTGATGGTCTGGTAATAGAAGCTGGTCAACAGTCTGATGGTCTGGTGATAGAAGCTGTTCAACAGTCTGATGGTAAAGAAGCTGTTCAACAGTCTGATGGTAATAGAAGCTGGTCAACAGTCTGATGGTAACAGAAGCTGTTCAACAGTCTGATGGTAACAGAAGCTGTTCAACAGTCTGATGTTAATAGAAGCTGTTCAACAGTCTGATGGTAATAGAAGCTGTTCAACAGTCTGATGGTAATAGAAGCTGTTCAACAGTCTGATGGTCTGGTGATAGAAGCTGTTCAACAGTCTGATGGTAATAGAAGCTGTTCAACAGTCTGATGGTCTGGTGATAGAAGCTGTTCAACAGTCTGATGGTAATAGAAGCTGGTCAACAGTCTGATGGTAATAGAAGCTGGTCAACAGTCTGATGGTAATAGAAGCTGTTCAACAGTCTGATGGTAATAGAAGCTGTTCAACAGTCTGATGGTAATAGAAGCTGTTCAACAGTCTGATGGTAATAGAAGCTGTTCAACAGTCTGATGGTAATAGAAGCTGTTCAACAGTCTGATGGTAATAGAAGCTGTTCAACAGTCTGATGGTAATAGAAGCAGTTCAACAGTCTGATGGTAATAGAAGCTGTTCAACAGTCTGATGGTAATAGAAGCTGTTCAACAGTCTGATGGTAATAGAAGCTGGTCAACAGTCTGATGGTAATAGAAGCTGTTCAACAGTCTGATGGTAATAGAAGCTGTTCTACAGTCTGATGGTCTGGTAATAGAAGCTGTTCAACAGTCTGATGGTCTGGTAATAGAAGCTGGTCAACAGTCTGATGGTCTGGTGATAGAAGCTGTTCAACAGTCTGATGGTAATAGAAGCTGTTCAACAGTCTGATGGTAATAGAAGCTGGTCAACAGTCTGATGGTCTGGTGATATAATCTGTTCAACAGTCTGATGGTAATAGAAGCTGTTCAACAGTCTGATGGTAATAGAAGCTGGTCAACAGTCTGATGGTAATAGAAGCTGGTCAACAGTCTGATGGTAATAGAAGCTGTTCAACAGTCTGATGGTAATAGAAGCTGTTCAACAGTCTGATGGTAATAGAAGCTGTTCAACAGTCTGATGGTAATAGAAGCTGTTCAACAGTCTGATGGTAATAGAAGCTGTTCAACAGTCTGATGGTAATAGAAGCAGTTCAACAGTCTGATGGTAATAGAAGCTGTTCAACAGTCTGATGGTAATAGAAGCTGTTCAACAGTCTGATGGTAATAGAAGCTGTTCAACAGTCTGATGGTAATAGAAGCTGGTCAACAGTCTGATGGTAATAGAAGCTGTTCAACAGTCTGATGGTAATAGAAGCTGTTCTACAGTCTGATGGTCTGGTAATAGAAGCTGTTCAACAGTCTGATGGTCTGGTAATAGAAGCTGGTCAACAGTCTGATGGTCTGGTGATAGAAGCTGTTCAACAGTCTGATGGTAATAGAAGCTGTTCAACAGTCTGATGGTAATAGAAGCTGGTCAACAGTCTGATGGTCTGGTGATATAATCTGTTCAACAGTCTGATGGTAATAGAAGCTGTTCAACAGTCTGATGGTGATAGAAGCTGTTAAACAGTCTGATGGTAATAGAAGCTGGTCAACAGTCTGATGGTAATAGAAGCTGTTCAACAGTCTGATGGTAAAGAAGCTGTTCAACAGTCTGATGGTAATAGAAGCTGGTCAACAGTCTGATGGTAACAGAAGCTGTTCAACAGTCTGATGGTAACAGAAGCTGTTCAACAGTCTGATGTTAATAGAAGCTGTTCAACAGTCTGATGGTAATAGAAGCTGTTCAACAGTCTGATGGTAATAGAAGCTGTTCAACAGTCTGATGGTCTGGTGATAGAAGCTGTTCAACAGTCTGATGGTAATAGAAGCTGTTCAACAGTCTGATGGTCTGGTGATAGAAGCTGTTCAACAGTCTGATGGTAATAGAAGCTGGTCAACAGTCTGATGGTAATAGAAGCTGGTCAACAGTCTGATGGTAATAGAAGCTGTTCAACAGTCTGATGGTAATAGAAGCTGTTCAACAGTCTGATGGTAATAGAAGCTGTTCAACAGTCTGATGGTAATAGAAGCTGTTCAACAGTCTGATGGTAATAGAAGCTGTTCAACAGTCTGATGGTAATAGAAGCTGTTCAACAGTCTGATGGTAATAGAAGCTGTTCAACAGTCTGATGGTAATAGAAGCTGGTCAACAGTCTGATGGTAATAGAAGCTGTTCAACAGTCTGATGGTAATAGAAGCTGTTCAACAGTCTGATGGTCTGGTGATAGAAGCTGTTCAACAGTCTGATGGTTATAGAAGCTGTTCAACAGTCTGATGGTAATAGAAGCTGTTCAACAGTCTGATGGTAATAGAAGCTGGTCAACAGTCTGATGGTAACAGAAGCTGTTCAACAGTCTGATGGTAACAGAAGCTGTTCAACAGTCTGATGGTAACAGAAGCTGTTCAACAGTCTGATGGTAATAGAAGCTGTTCAACAGTCTGATGGTAATAGAAGCTGTTCAACAGTCTGATGGTCTGGTGATAGAAGCTGTTCAACAGTCTGATGGTAATAGAAGCTGTTCAACAGTCTGATGGTCTGGTGATAGAAGCTGTTCAACAGTCTGATGGTAATAGAAGCTGGTCAACAGTCTGATGGTAATAGAAGCTGGTCAACAGTCTGATGGTAATAGAAGCTGTTCAACAGTCTGATGGTAATAGAAGCTGTTCAACAGTCTGATGGTAATAGAAGCTGTTCAACAGTCTGATGGTAATAGAAGCTGTTCAACAGTCTGATGGTAATAGAAGCTGTTCAACAGTCTGATGGTAATAGAAGCTGGTCAACA
Source organism: Salmo salar (assembly GCF_965601325.2). Taxonomy (NCBI): domain Eukaryota; kingdom Metazoa; phylum Chordata; class Actinopteri; order Salmoniformes; family Salmonidae; genus Salmo; species Salmo salar. The sequence continues at coordinate 36,273,790 of NC_138319.1, forward strand.
GTCTGATGGTAATAGAAGCTGTTCAACAGTCTGATGGTCTGGAGATAGAAGCTGGTCAACAGTCTGATGGCCTGGAGATAGAAGCTGGTCAACAGTCTGATGGCCTGGAGATAGAAGCTGGTCAACAGTCTGATGGTAATAGAAGCTGGTCAACAGTCTGATGGTAATAGAAGCTGGTCAACAGTCTGATGGTAATAGAAGCTGGTCAACAGTCTGATGGTAACAGGAGCTGTTCAACAGTCTGATGGTAATAGAAGCTGTTCAACAGTCTAATGGTCTGGAGATAGAAGCTGTTCAACAGTCTGATGGTAATAGAAGCTGTTCAACAGTCTGATGGTAATAGAAGCTGTTCAACAGTCTGATGGTAATAGAAGCTGTTCAACAGTCTAATGGTCTGGAGATAGAAGCTGTTCAACAGTCTGATGGTAATAGAAGCTGTTCAACAGTCTGATGGTAATAGAAGCTGTTCAACAGTCTGATGGTAATAGAAGCTGTTCAACAGTCTAATGGTCTGGAGATAGAAGCTGTTCAACAGTCTGATGGTAATAGAAGCTGGTCAACAGTCTGATGGTAATAGAAGCTGTTCAACAGTCTGATGGTTATAGAAGCTGTTCAACAGTCTGATGGTTATAGAAGCTGTTCAACAGTCTGATGGTAATAGAAGCTGTTCTACAGTCTGATGGTCTGGTAATAGAAGCTGTTCAACAGTCTGATGGTCTGGTAATAGAAGCTGGTCAACAGTCTGATGGTCTGGTGATAGAAGCTGTTCAACAGTCTGATGGTAATAGAAGCTGTTCAACAGTCTGATGGTAATAGAAGCTGGTCAACAGTCTGATGGTCTGGTGATAGAATCTGTTCAACAGTCTGATGGTAATAGAAGCTGTTCAACAGTCTGATGGTGATAGAAGCTGTTAAACAGTCTGATGGTAATAGAAGCTGTTCAACAGTCTGATGGTAATAGAAGCTGTTCAACAGTTTGATGGTCTGGTAATAGAAGCTGGTCAACAGTCTGATGGTCTGGTGATAGAAGCTGTTCAACAGTCTGATGGTAATAGAAGCTGTTCAACAGTCTGATGGTGATAGAAGCTGTTCAATAGTCTGATGGTAATAGAAGCTGTTCAACAGTCTGATGGTAATAGAAGCTGTTCAACAGTCTGATGGTCTGGTAATAGAAGCTGGTCAACAGTCTGATGGTCTGGTGATAGAAGTTGTTCAACAGTCTGATGGTAATAGAAGCTGTTCAACAGTCTGATGGTAATAGGAGCTGTTCAACAGTCTGATGGTTATAGAAGCTGTTCAACAGTCTGATGGTAATAGAAGCTGTTCAACAGTCTGATGGTAATAGGAGCTGTTTAACAGTCTGATGGTCTGGTAATAGAAGCTGTTCAACAGTCTGATGGTAATAGAAGCTGGTCAACAGTCTGATGATAATAGAAGCTGTTCAACAGTCTGATGGTTATAGAAGCTGTTCAACAGTCTGATGGTTATAGAAGCTGCTCAACAGTCTGATGGCTATAGAAGCTGCTCAACAGTCTGATGGCTATAGAAGCTGTTCAACAGTCTGATGGTTATAGAAGCTGTTCAACAGTCTGATGGTAATATAAGCTGTTCAACAGTCTGATGGTAATAGAAGCTGTTCAACAGTCTGATGGTAATAGAAGCTGTTCTACAGTCTGATGGTCTGGTAATAGAAGCTGTTCAACAGTCTGATGGTCTGGTAATAGAAGCTGGTCAACAGTCTGATGGTCTGGTGATAGAAGCTGTTCAACAGTCTGATGGTAATAGAAGCTGTTCAACAGTCTGGTGGTAATAGAAGCTGGTCAACAGTCTGATGGTCTGGTGATAGAATCTGTTCAACAGTCTGATGGTAATAGAAGCTGGTCAACAGTCTGATGGTAATAGAAACTGTTCAAAAGTCTGATGATAATAGAAGCTGTTCAACAGTCTGATGGTCTGGTAATAGAAGCTGGTCAACAGTCTGATGGTAATAGAAGCTGGTCAACACTCTGATGGTCTGGTGATAGAAGCTGTTCAACAGTCTGATGGTAATAGAAGCTGTTCAACAGTCTGATGGTAATAGAAGCTGTTCAACAGTCTGATGGTAATAGAAGCTGGTCAACAGTCTGATGGTCTGGTGATAGAAGCTGTTCAACAGTCTGATGGTGATAGAAGCTGTTCAATAGTCTGATGGTGATAGAAGCTGTTCAACAGTCTGATGGTAATAGAAGCTGTTCAACAGTCTGATGGTAATAGAAGCTGTTCAACAGTCTGATGGTCTGGTGATAGAAGCTGTTCAACAGTCTGATGGTAATAGAAGCTGGTCAACAGTCTGATGGTAATAGAAGCTGTTTAACAGTCTGATGGTTATAGAAGCTGTTCAACAGTCTGATGGTAATAGAAGCTGTTCAACAGTCTGATGGTAATAGAAGCTGTTCAACAGTCTGATGGTAATAGAAGCTGTTCAACAGTCTGATGGTAATAGATGCTGTTCAACAGTCTGATGGTAATAGAAGCTGTTCAACAGTCTGATGGTAATAGAAGCTGTTCAACAGTCTGATGGTAATAGGAGCTGTTCAACAGTCTGATGGTTATAGAAGCTGTTCAACAGTCTGATGGTAATAGAAGCTGTTCAACAGTCTGATGTTAATAGGAGCTGTTTAACAGTCTGATGGTCTGGTAATAGAAGGTGGTCAACAGTCTGATGGTCTGGTGATAGAAGCTGTTCAACAGTCTGATGGTAATAGACGCTGTTCAACAGTCTGATGGTAATAGAAGCTGATCAACAGTCTGATGGTCTGGTGATAGAATCTGTTCAACAGTCTGATGGTAATAGAATCTGTTCAACAGTCTGATGGTTATAGAAGCTGTTCAACAGTCTGATGGTGATAGAAGCTGTTCAACAGTCTGATGGTAATAGAAGCTGTTCAACAGTCTGATGGTAATAGAAGCTGTTCAACAGTCTGATGGTCTGGTAATAGAAGCTGGTCAACAGTCTGATGGTCTGGTGATAGAAGCTGTTCAACAGTCTGATGGTAATAGAAGCTGGTCAACAGTCTGATGGTAATAGAAGCTGTTCAACAGTCTGATGGTAATAGAAGCTGGTCAACAGTCTGATGGTCTGGTGATAGAAGCTGTTCAACAGTCTGATGGTAATAGAAGCTGTTCAATAGTCTGATGGTAATAGAAGCTGATCAACAGTCTGATGGTCTGGTGATAGAATCTGTTCAACAGTCTGATGGTAATAGAATCTGTTCAACAGTCTGATGGTTATAGAAGCTGTTCAACAGTCTGATGGTGATAGAAGCTGTTCAACAGTCTGATGGTAATAGAAGCTGTTCAACAGTCTGATGGTAATAGAAGCTGTTCAACAGTCTGATGGTCTGGTAATAGAAGCTGGTCAACAGTCTGATGGTCTGGTGATAGAAGCTGTTCAACAGTCTGATGGTAATAGAAGCTGGTCAACAGTCTGATGGTAATAGAAGCTGTTCAACAGTCTGATGGTAATAGAAGCTGGTCAACAGTCTGATGGTCTGGTGATAGAAGCTGTTCAACAGTCTGATGGTAATAGAAGCTGTTCAATAGTCTGATGGTAATAGAAGCTGTTCAACAGTCTGATGGTAATAGAAGCTGTTCAACAGTCTGATGGTCTGGTAATAGAAGCTGGTCAACAGTCTGATGGTCTGGTGATAGAAGCTGTTCAACAGTCTGATGGTAATAGAAGCTGGTCAACAGTCTGATGGTAATAGAAGCTGTTCAACAGTCTGATGGTAATAGAAGCTGTTCAACAGTCTGATGGTAATAGAAGCTGTTCAACAGTCTGATGGTAATAGAAGCTGTTCAACAGTCTGATGGTAATAGAAGCTGTTCAACAGTCTGATGGTAATAGAAGCTGTTCAACAGTCTGATGGTAATAGAAGCTGTTCAACAGTCTGATGGTAATAGAAGCTGTTCAACAGTCTGATGGTAATAGATGCTGTTCAACAGTCTGATGGTAATAGAAGCTGTTCAACAGTCTGATGGTAATAGGAGCTGTTCAACAGTCTGATGGTTATAGAAGCTGTTCAACAGTCTGATGGTTATAGAAGCTGTTCAACAGTCTGATGGTAATAGGAGCTGTTCAACAGTCTGGTGGTAATAGAAGCTGGTCAACAGTCTGATGGTCTGGTGATAGAATCTGTTCAACAGTCTGATGGTAATAGAAGCTGTTCAACAGTCTGATGGTAATAGAAGCTGTTCAAAAGTCTGATGATAATAGAAGCTGTTCAACAGTCTGATGGTCTGGTAATAGAAGCTGGTCAACAGTCTGATGGTAATAGAAGCTGGTCAACAGTCTGATGGTCTGGTGATAGAAGCTGTTCAACAGTCTGATGGTAATAGAAGCTGTTCAACAGTCTGATGGTAATAGAAGCTGGTCAACAATCTGATGGTCTGGTGATAGAAGCTGTTCAACAGTCTGATGGTAATAGAAGCTGTTCAACAGTCTGATGGTGATAGAAGCTGTTCAATAGTCTGATGGTAATAGAAGGTGTTCAACAGTCTGATGGTAATAGAAGCTGTTCAACAGTCTGATGGTAATAGAAGCTGTTCAACAGTCTGATGGTAATAGGAGCTGTTCAACAGTCTGATGGTTATAGGAGCTGTTCAACAGTCTGATGGTAATAGAAGCTGTTCAACAGTCTGATGTTAATAGGAGCTGTTTAACAGTCTGATGGTCTGGTAATAGAAGCTGGTCAACAGTCTGATGGTCTGGTGATAGAAGCTGTTCAACAGTCTGATGGTAATAGAAGCTGTTCAACAGTCTGATGGTAATAGAAGCTGATCAACAGTCTGATGGTCTGGTGATAGAATCTGTTCAACAGTCTGATGGTAATAGAAGCTGTTCAACAGTCTGATGGTTATAGAAGCTGTTCAACAGTCTGATGGTGATAGAAGCTGTTCAACAGTCTGATGGTAATAGAAGCTGTTCAACAGTCTGATGGTAATAGAAGCTGTTCAACAGTCTGATGGTCTGGTAATAGAAGCTGGTCAACAGTCTGATGGTCTGGTGATAGAAGCTGTTCAACAGTCTGATGGTAATAGAAGCTGGTCAACAGTCTGATGGTAATAGAAGCTGTTCAACAGTCTGATGGTAATAGAAGCTGGTCAACAGTCTGATGGTCTGGTGATAGAAGCTGTTCAACAGTCTGATGGTGATAGAAGCTGTTCAATAGTCTGATGGTAATAGAAGCTGTTCAACAGTCTGATGGTAATAGAAGCTGTTCAACAGTCTGATGGTCTGGTAATAGAAGCTGGTCAACAGTCTGATGGTCTGGTGATAGAAGCTGTTCAACAGTCTGATGGTAATAGAAGCTGGTCAACAGTCTGATGGTAATAGAAGCTGTTCAACAGTCTGATGGTAATAGAAGCTGTTCAACAGTCTGATGGTCTGGTAATAGAAGCTGGTCAACAGTCTGATGGTCTGGTGATAGAAGCTGTTCAACAGTCTGATGGTAATAGAAGCTGGTCAACAGTCTGATGGTAATAGAAGCTGTTCAACAGTCTGATGGTAATAGAAGCTGGTCAACAGTCTGATGGTCTGGTGATAGAAGCTGTTCAACAGTCTGATGGTAATAGAAGCTGTTCAATAGTCTGATGGTAATAGAAGCTGATCAACAGTCTGATGGTCTGGTGATAGAATCTGTTCAACAGTCTGATGGTAATAGAATCTGTTCAACAGTCTGATGGTTATAGAAGCTGTTCAACAGTCTGATGGTGATAGAAGCTGTTCAACAGTCTGATGGTAATAGAAGCTGTTCAACAGTCTGATGGTAATAGAAGCTGTTCAACAGTCTGATGGTCTGGTAATAGAAGCTGGTCAACAGTCTGATGGTCTGGTGATAGAAGCTGTTCAACAGTCTGATGGTAATAGAAGCTGGTCAACAGTCTGATGGTAATAGAAGCTGTTCAACAGTCTGATGGTAATAGAAGCTGGTCAACAGTCTGATGGTCTGGTGATAGAAGCTGTTCAACAGTCTGATGGTAATAGAAGCTGTTCAATAGTCTGATGGTAATAGAAGCTGTTCAACAGTCTGATGGTAATAGAAGCTGTTCAACAGTCTGATGGTCTGGTAATAGAAGCTGGTCAACAGTCTGATGGTCTGGTGATAGAAGCTGTTCAACAGTCTGATGGTAATAGAAGCTGGTCAACAGTCTGATGGTAATAGAAGCTGTTCAACAGTCTGATGGTAATAGAAGCTGTTCAACAGTCTGATGGTAATAGAAGCTGTTCAACAGTCTGATGGTAATAGAAGCTGTTCAACAGTCTGATGGTAATAGAAGCTGTTCAACAGTCTGATGGTAATAGAAGCTGGTCAACAGTCTGATGGTCTGGTGATAGAAGCTGTTCAACAGTCTGATGGTAATAGAAGCTGTTCAATAGTCTGATGGTAATAGAAGCTGATCAACAGTCTGATGGTCTGGTGATAGAATCTGTTCAACAGTCTGATGGTAATAGAATCTGTTCAACAGTCTGATGGTTATAGAAGCTGTTCAACAGTCTGATGGTGATAGAAGCTGTTCAACAGTCTGATGGTAATAGAAGCTGTTCAACAGTCTGATGGTAATAGAAGCTGTTCAACAGTCTGATGGTCTGGTAATAGAAGCTGGTCAACAGTCTGATGGTCTGGTGATAGAAGCTGTTCAACAGTCTGATGGTAATAGAAGCTGGTCAACAGTCTGATGGTAATAGAAGCTGTTCAACAGTCTGATGGTAATAGAAGCTGGTCAACAGTCTGATGGTCTGGTGATAGAAGCTGTTCAACAGTCTGATGGTAATAGAAGCTGTTCAATAGTCTGATGGTAATAGAAGCTGTTCAACAGTCTGATGGTAATAGAAGCTGTTCAACAGTCTGATGGTCTGGTAATAGAAGCTGGTCAACAGTCTGATGGTCTGGTGATAGAAGCTGTTCAACAGTCTGATGGTAATAGAAGCTGTTCAACAGTCTGATGGTAATAGAAGCTGTTCAACAGTCTGATGGTAATAGAAGCTGTTCAACAGTCTGATGGTAATAGAAGCTGTTCAACAGTCTGATGGTAATAGAAGCTGTTCAACAGTCTGATGGTAATAGAAGCTGTTCAACAGTCTGATGGTAATAGAAGCTGTTCAACAGTCTGATGGTAATAGAAGCTGTTCAACAGTCTGATGGTAATAGAAGCTGTTCAACAGTCTGATGGTAATAGGAGCTGTTCAACAGTCTGATGGTTATAGAAGCTGTTCAACAGTCTGATGGTAATAGAAGCTGTTCAACAGTCTGATGGTAATAGGAGCTGTTCAACAGTCTGGTGGTAATAGAAGCTGGTCAACAGTCTGATGGTCTGGTGATAGAATCTGTTCAACAGTCTGATGGTAATAGAAGCTGTTCAACAGTCTGATGGTAATAGAAGCTGTTCAAAAGTCTGATGATAATAGAAGCTGTTCAACAGTCTGATGGTCTGGTAATAGAAGCTGGTCAACAGTCTGATGGTAATAGAAGCTGGTCAACAGTCTGATGGTCTGGTGATAGAAGCTGTTCAACAGTCTGATGGTAATAGAAGCTGTTCAACAGTCTGATGGTAATAGAAGCTGGTCAACAATCTGATGGTCTGGTGATAGAAGCTGTTCAACAGTCTGATGGTAATAGAAGCTGTTCAACAGTCTGATGGTGATAGAAGCTGTTCAATAGTCTGATGGTAATAGAAGGTGTTCAACAGTCTGATGGTAATAGAAGCTGTTCAACAGTCTGATGGTAATAGAAGCTGTTCAACAGTCTGATGGTAATAGGAGCTGTTCAACAGTCTGATGGTTATAGGAGCTGTTCAACAGTCTGATGGTAATAGAAGCTGTTCAACAGTCTGATGTTAATAGGAGCTGTTTAACAGTCTGATGGTCTGGTAATAGAAGCTGGTCAACAGTCTGATGGTCTGGTGATAGAAGCTGTTCAACAGTCTGATGGTAATAGAAGCTGTTCAACAGTCTGATGGTAATAGAAGCTGATCAACAGTCTGATGGTCTGGTGATAGAATCTGTTCAACAGTCTGATGGTAATAGAAGCTGTTCAACAGTCTGATGGTTATAGAAGCTGTTCAACAGTCTGATGGTGATAGAAGCTGTTCAACAGTCTGATGGTAATAGAAGCTGTTCAACAGTCTGATGGTAATAGAAGCTGTTCAACAGTCTGATGGTCTGGTAATAGAAGCTGGTCAACAGTCTGATGGTCTGGTGATAGAAGCTGTTCAACAGTCTGATGGTAATAGAAGCTGGTCAACAGTCTGATGGTAATAGAAGCTGTTCAACAGTCTGATGGTAATAGAAGCTGGTCAACAGTCTGATGGTCTGGTGATAGAAGCTGTTCAACAGTCTGATGGTGATAGAAGCTGTTCAATAGTCTGATGGTAATAGAAGCTGTTCAACAGTCTGATGGTAATAGAAGCTGTTCAACAGTCTGATGGTCTGGTAATAGAAGCTGGTCAACAGTCTGATGGTCTGGTGATAGAAGCTGTTCAACAGTCTGATGGTAATAGAAGCTGGTCAACAGTCTGATGGTAATAGAAGCTGGTCAACAGTCTGATGGTAATAGAAGCTGTTCAACAGTCTGATGGTAATAGAAGCTGTTCAACAGTCTGATGGTAATAGAAGCTGTTCAACAGTCTGATGGTAATAGAAGCTGTTCAACAGTCTGATGGTAATAGAAGCTGTTCAACAGTCTGATGGTAATAGAAGCTGTTCAACAGTCTGATGGTAATAGAAGCTGTTCAACAGTCTGATGGTAATAGATGCTGTTCAACAGTCTGATGGTAATAGAAGCTGTTCAACAGTCTGATGGTAATAGAAGCTGTTCAACAGTCTGATGGTAATAGGAGCTGTTCAACAGTCTGATGGTTATAGAAGCTGTTCAACAGTCTGATGGTAATAGAAGCTGTTCAACAGTCTGATGGTAATAGGAGCTGTTCAACAGTCTGATGGTAATAGGAGCTGTTCAACAGTCTGATGGTAATAGAAGCTGTTCAACAGTCTGATGGTTATAGAAGCTGTTCAACAGTCTGATGGTAATAGAAGCTGTTCAACAGTCTGATGGTAATAGAAGCTGTTTAACAGTCTGATGGTCTTGTAATAGAAGCTGTTCAACAGTCTGATGGTAATAGAAGCTGGCCAACAGTCTGATGATAATAGAAGCTGTTCAACAGTCTGATGGTTATAGAAGCTGTTCAACAGTCTGATGGTAATAGAAGCTGTTCAACAGTCTGATGGTTATAGAAGCTGTTCAACAGTCTGATGGTAATAGAAGCTGTTCAACAATCTGATGGTCTGGTGATAGAAGCTGTTCAACAGTCTGATGGTTATAGAAGCTGTTCAACAGTCTGATGGTAATAGAAGCTGTTCAACAGTCTGATGGTAATAGAAGCTGTTCAACAGTCTGATGGTCTGGTAATAGAAGCTGGTCAACAGTCTGATGGTCTGGTGATAGAAGTTGTTCAACAGTCTGATGGTAATAGAAGCTGTTCAACAGTCTGATGGTAATAGGAGCTGTTCAACAGTCTGATGGTTATAGAAGCTGTTCAACAGTCTGATGGTAATAGAAGCTGTTCAACAGTCTGATGGTAATAGGAGCTGTTTAACAGTCTGATGGTCTGGTAATAGAAGCTGTTCAACAGTCTGATGGTAATAGAAGCTGGTCAACAGTCTGATGATAATAGAAGCTGTTCAACAGTCTGATGGTTATAGAAGCTGTTCAACAGTCTGATGGTTATAGAAGCTGCTCAACAGTCTGATGGCTATAGAAGCTGCTCAACAGTCTGATGGCTATAGAAGCTGTTCAACAGTCTGATGGTTATAGAAGCTGTTCAACAGTCTGATGGTAATATAAGCTGTTCAACAGTCTGATGGTAATAGAAGCTGTTCAACAGTCTGATGGTAATAGAAGCTGTTCTACAGTCTGATGGTCTGGTAATAGAAGCTGTTCAACAGTCTGATGGTCTGGTAATAGAAGCTGGTCAACAGTCTGATGGTCTGGTGATAGAAGCTGTTCAACAGTCTGATGGTAATAGAAGCTGTTCAACAGTCTGGTGGTAATAGAAGCTGGTCAACAGTCTGATGGTCTGGTGATAGAATCTGTTCAACAGTCTGATGGTAATAGAAGCTGGTCAACAGTCTGATGGTAATAGAAACTGTTCAAAAGTCTGATGATAATAGAAGCTGTTCAACAGTCTGATGGTCTGGTAATAGAAGCTGGTCAACAGTCTGATGGTAATAGAAGCTGGTCAACACTCTGATGGTCTGGTGATAGAAGCTGTTCAACAGTCTGATGGTAATAGAAGCTGTTCAACAGTCTGATGGTAATAGAAGCTGGTCAACAGTCTGATGGTCTGGTGATAGAAGCTGTTCAACAGTCTGATGGTAATAGAAGCTGTTCAACAGTCTGATGGTGATAGAAGCTGTTCAATAGTCTGATGGTGATAGAAGCTGTTCAACAGTCTGATGGTAATAGAAGCTGTTCAACAGTCTGATGGTAATAGAAGCTGTTCAACAGTCTGATGGTCTGGTGATAGAAGCTGTTCAACAGTCTGATGGTAATAGAAGCTGGTCAACAGTCTGATGGTAATAGAAGCTGTTTAACAGTCTGATGGTTATAGAAGCTGTTCAACAGTCTGATGGTAATAGAAGCTGTTCAACAGTCTGATGGTAATAGAAGCTGTTCAACAGTCTGATGGTAATAGAAGCTGTTCAACAGTCTGATGGTAATAGATGCTGTTCAACAGTCTGATGGTAATAGAAGCTGTTCAACAGTCTGATGGTAATAGAAGCTGTTCAACAGTCTGATGGTAATAGGAGCTGTTCAACAGTCTGATGGTTATAGAAGCTGTTCAACAGTCTGATGGTAATAGAAGCTGGTCAACAGTCTGATGGTCTGGTGATAGAAGCTGTTCAACAGTCTGATGGTTATAGAAGCTGTTCAACAGTCTGATGGTAATAGAAGCTGTTCAACAATCTGATGGTCTGGTGATAGAAGCTGTTCAACAGTCTGATGGTTATAGAAGCTGTTCAACAGTCTGATGGTAATAGAAGCTGTTCAACAGTCTGATGGTAATAGAAGCTGTTCAACAGTCTGATGGTCTGGTAATAGAAGCTGGTCAACAGTCTGATGGTCTGGTGATAGAAGTTGTTCAACAGTCTGATGGTAATAGAAGCTGTTCAACAGTCTGATGGTAATAGGAGCTGTTCAACAGTCTGATGGTTATAGAAGCTGTTCAACAGTCTGATGGTAATAGAAGCTGTTCAACAGTCTGATGGTAATAGGAGCTGTTTAACAGTCTGATGGTCTGGTAATAGAAGCTGTTCAACAGTCTGATGGTAATAGAAGCTGGTCAACAGTCTGATGATAATAGAAGCTGTTCAACAGTCTGATGGTTATAGAAGCTGTTCAACAGTCTGATGGTTATAGAAGCTGCTCAACAGTCTGATGGCTATAGAAGCTGCTCAACAGTCTGATGGCTATAGAAGCTGTTCAACAGTCTGATGGTTATAGAAGCTGTTCAACAGTCTGATGGTAATATAAGCTGTTCAACAGTCTGATGGTAATAGAAGCTGTTCAACAGTCTGATGGTAATAGAAGCTGTTCTACAGTCTGATGGTCTGGTAATAGAAGCTGTTCAACAGTCTGATGGTCTGGTAATAGAAGCTGGTCAACAGTCTGATGGTCTGGTGATAGAAGCTGTTCAACAGTCTGATGGTAATAGAAGCTGTTCAACAGTCTGGTGGTAATAGAAGCTGGTCAACAGTCTGATGGTCTGGTGATAGAATCTGTTCAACAGTCTGATGGTAATAGAAGCTGGTCAACAGTCTGATGGTAATAGAAACTGTTCAAAAGTCTGATGATAATAGAAGCTGTTCAACAGTCTGATGGTCTGGTAATAGAAGCTGGTCAACAGTCTGATGGTAATAGAAGCTGGTCAACACTCTGATGGTCTGGTGATAGAAGCTGTTCAACAGTCTGATGGTAATAGAAGCTGTTCAACAGTCTGATGGTAATAGAAGCTGGTCAACAGTCTGATGGTCTGGTGATAGAAGCTGTTCAACAGTCTGATGGTAATAGAAGCTGTTCAACAGTCTGATGGTGATAGAAGCTGTTCAATAGTCTGATGGTGATAGAAGCTGTTCAACAGTCTGATGGTAATAGAAGCTGTTCAACAGTCTGATGGTAATAGAAGCTGTTCAACAGTCTGATGGTCTGGTGATAGAAGCTGTTCAACAGTCTGATGGTAATAGAAGCTGGTCAACAGTCTGATGGTAATAGAAGCTGTTTAACAGTCTGATGGTTATAGAAGCTGTTCAACAGTCTGATGGTAATAGAAGCTGTTCAACAGTCTGATGGTAATAGAAGCTGTTCAACAGTCTGATGGTAATAGAAGCTGTTCAACAGTCTGATGGTAATAGATGCTGTTCAACAGTCTGATGGTAATAGAAGCTGTTCAACAGTCTGATGGTAATAGAAGCTGTTCAACAGTCTGATGGTAATAGGAGCTGTTCAACAGTCTGATGGTTATAGAAGCTGTTCAACAGTCTGATGGTAATAGAAGCTGTTCAACAGTCTGATGTTAATAGGAGCTGTTTAACAGTCTGATGGTCTGGTAATAGAAGGTGGTCAACAGTCTGATGGTCTGGTGATAGAAGCTGTTCAACAGTCTGATGGTAATAGACGCTGTTCAACAGTCTGATGGTAATAGAAGCTGATCAACAGTCTGATGGTCTGGTGATAGAATCTGTTCAACAGTCTGATGGTAATAGAATCTGTTCAACAGTCTGATGGTTATAGAAGCTGTTCAACAGTCTGATGGTGATAGAAGCTGTTCAACAGTCTGATGGTAATAGAAGCTGTTCAACAGTCTGATGGTAATAGAAGCTGTTCAACAGTCTGATGGTCTGGTAATAGAAGCTGGTCAACAGTCTGATGGTCTGGTGATAGAAGCTGTTCAACAGTCTGATGGTAATAGAAGCTGGTCAACAGTCTGATGGTAATAGAAGCTGTTCAACAGTCTGATGGTAATAGAAGCTGGTCAACAGTCTGATGGTCTGCTGATAGAAGCTGTTCAACAGTCTGATGGTAATAGAAGCTGTTCAATAGTCTGATGGTAATAGAAGCTGATCAACAGTCTGATGGTCTGGTGATAGAATCTGTTCAACAGTCTGATGGTAATAGAATCTGTTCAACAGTCTGATGGTTATAGAAGCTGTTCAACAGTCTGATGGTGATAGAAGCTGTTCAACAGTCTGATGGTAATAGAAGCTGTTCAACAGTCTGATGGTAATAGAAGCTGTTCAACAGTCTGATGGTCTGGTAATAGAAGCTGGTCAACAGTCTGATGGTCTGGTGATAGAAGCTGTTCAACAGTCTGATGGTAATAGAAGCTGGTCAACAGTCTGATGGTAATAGAAGCTGTTCAACAGTCTGATGGTAATAGAAGCTGGTCAACAGTCTGATGGTCTGGTGATAGAAGCTGTTCAACAGTCTGATGGTAATAGAAGCTGTTCAATAGTCTGATGGTAATAGAAGCTGTTCAACAGTCTGATGGTAATAGAAGCTGTTCAACAGTCTGATGGTCTGGTAATAGAAGCTGGTCAACAGTCTGATGGTCTGGTGATAGAAGCTGTTCAACAGTCTGATGGTAATAGAAGCTGGTCAACAGTCTGATGGTAATAGAAGCTGTTCAACAGTCTGATGGTAATAGAAGCTGTTCAACAGTCTGATGGTAATAGAAGCTGTTCAACAGTCTGATGGTAATAGAAGCTGTTCAACAGTCTGATGGTAATAGAAGCTGTTCAACAGTCTGATGGTAATAGAAGCTGTTCAACAGTCTGATGGTAATAGAAGCTGTTCAACAGTCTGATGGTAATAGAAGCTGTTCAACAGTCTGATGGTAATAGATGCTGTTCAACAGTCTGATGGTAATAGAAGCTGTTCAACAGTCTGATGGTAATAGAAGCTGTTCAACAGTCTGATGGTAATAGGAGCTGTTCAACAGTCTGATGGTTATAGAAGCTGTTCAACAGTCTGATGGTAATAGAAGCTGTTCAACAGTCTGATGGTAATAGGAGCTGTTCAACAGTCTGGTGGTAATAGAAGCTGGTCAACAGTCTGATGGTCTGGTGATAGAATCTGTTCAACAGTCTGATGGTAATAGAAGCTGTTCAACAGTCTGATGGTAATAGAAGCTGTTCAAAAGTCTGATGATAATAGAAGCTGTTCAACAGTCTGATGGTCTGGTAATAGAAGCTGGTCAACAGTCTGATGGTAATAGAAGCTGGTCAACAGTCTGATGGTCTGGTGATAGAAGCTGTTCAACAGTCTGATGGTAATAGAAGCTGTTCAACAGTCTGATGGTAATAGAAGCTGGTCAACAATCTGATGGTCTGGTGATAGAAGCTGTTCAACAGTCTGATGGTAATAGAAGCTGTTCAACAGTCTGATGGTGATAGAAGCTGTTCAATAGTCTGATGGTAATAGAAGGTGTTCAACAGTCTGATGGTAATAGAAGCTGTTCAACAGTCTGATGGTAATAGAAGCTGTTCAACAGTCTGATGGTAATAGGAGCTGTTCAACAGTCTGATGGTTATAGGAGCTGTTCAACAGTCTGATGGTAATAGAAGCTGTTCAACAGTCTGATGTTAATAGGAGCTGTTTAACAGTCTGATGGTCTGGTAATAGAAGCTGGTCAACAGTCTGATGGTCTGGTGATAGAAGCTGTTCAACAGTCTGATGGTAATAGAAGCTGTTCAACAGTCTGATGGTAATAGAAGCTGATCAACAGTCTGATGGTCTGGTGATAGAATCTGTTCAACAGTCTGATGGTAATAGAAGCTGTTCAACAGTCTGATGGTTATAGAAGCTGTTCAACAGTCTGATGGTGATAGAAGCTGTTCAACAGTCTGATGGTAATAGAAGCTGTTCAACAGTCTGATGGTAATAGAAGCTGTTCAACAGTCTGATGGTCTGGTAATAGAAGCTGGTCAACAGTCTGATGGTCTGGTGATAGAAGCTGTTCAACAGTCTGATGGTAATAGAAGCTGGTCAACAGTCTGATGGTAATAGAAGCTGTTCAACAGTCTGATGGTAATAGAAGCTGGTCAACAGTCTGATGGTCTGGTGATAGAAGCTGTTCAACAGTCTGATGGTGATAGAAGCTGTTCAATAGTCTGATGGTAATAGAAGCTGTTCAACAGTCTGATGGTAATAGAAGCTGTTCAACAGTCTGATGGTCTGGTAATAGAAGCTGGTCAACAGTCTGATGGTCTGGTGATAGAAGCTGTTCAACAGTCTGATGGTAATAGAAGCTGGTCAACAGTCTGATGGTAATAGAAGCTGTTCAACAGTCTGATGGTAATAGAAGCTGTTCAACAGTCTGATGGTTATAGAAGCTGTTCAACAGTCTGATGGTAATAGAAGCTGTTCAACAGTCTGATGGTAATAGAAGCTGTTTAACAGTCTGATGGTCTTGTAATAGAAGCTGTTCAACAGTCTGATGGTAATAGAAGCTGGCCAACAGTCTGATGATAATAGAAGCTGTTCAACAGTCTGATGGTTATAGAAGCTGTTCAACAGTCTGATGGTAATAGAAGCTGTTCAACAGTCTGATGGTTATAGAAGCTGTTCAACAGTCTGATGGTAATAGAAGCTGTTCAACAATCTGATGGTCTGGTGATAGAAGCTGTTCAACAGTCTGATGGTTATAGAAGCTGTTCAACAGTCTGATGGTAATAGAAGCTGTTCAACAGTCTGATGGTAATAGAAGCTGGTCAACAGTCTGATGGTAACAGAAGCTGTTCAACAGTCTGATGGTAACAGAAGCTGTTCAACAGTCTGATGGTAATAGAAGCTGTTCAACAGTCTGATGGTAATAGAAGCTGTTCAACAGTCTGATGGTAATAGAAGCTGTTCAACAGTCTGATGGTCTGGTGATAGAAGCTGTTCAACAGTCTGATGGTCTGGTGATAGAAGCTGTTCAACAGTTTGATGGTAATAGAAGCTGGTCAACAGTCTGATGGTAATAGAAGCTGGTCAACAGTCTGATGGTAATAGAAGCTGTTCAACAGTCTGATGGTTATAGAAGCTGTTCAACAGTCTGATGGTGATAGAAGCTGGTCAACAGTCTAATGGTAATAGAAGCTGTTCAACAGTCTGATGGTAATAGAAGCTGGTCAACAGTCTGATGGTCTGGTGATAGAAGCTGTTCAACAGTCTGATGGTGATAGAAGCTGTTCAATAGTCTGATGGTAATAGAAGCTGTTCAACAGTCTGATGGTAATAGAAGCTGTTCAACAGTCTGATGGTCTGGTAATAGAAGCTGGTCAACAGTCTGATGGTCTGGTGATAGAAGCTGTTCAACAGTCTGATGGTAATAGAAGCTGGTCAACAGTCTGATGGTAATAGAAGCTGTTCAACAGTCTGATGGTAATAGAAGCTGTTCAACAGTCTGATGGTAATAGAAGCTGTTCAACAGTCTGATGGTTATAGAAGCTGTTCAACAGTCTGATGGTCTGGTAATAGAAGCTGGTCAACAGTCTGATGGTCTGGTGATAGAAGCTGTTCAACAGTCAGATGGTAATAGAAGCTGGTCAACAGTCTGATGGTAATAGAAGCTGTTCAACAGTCAGATGGTAATAGAAGCTGGTCAACAGTCTGATGGTCTGGTGATAGAAGCTGTTCAACAGTCTGATGGTGATAGAAGCTGTTCAATAGTCTGATGGTAATAGAAGCTGTTCAACAGTCTGATGGTAATAGAAGCTGTTCAACAGTCTGATGGTCTGGTAATAGAAGCTGGTCAACAGTCTGATGGTCTGGTGATAGAAGCTGTTCAACAGTCTGATGGTAATAGAAGCTGGTCAACAGTCTGATGGTAATAGAAGCTGTTCAACAGTCTGATGGTAATAGAAGCTGTTCAACAGTCTGATGGTAATAGAAGCTGTTCAACAGTCTGATGGTAATAGAAGCTGTTCAACAGTCTGATGGTAATAGAAGCTGTTCAACAGTCTGATGGTAATAGAAGCTGTTCAACAGTCTGATGGTAATAGAAGCTGTTCAACAGTCTGATGGTAATAGAAGCTGTTCAACAGTCTGATGGTAATAGAAGCTGTTCAACAGTCTGATGGTAATAGATGCTGTTCAACAGTCTGATGGTAATAGAAGCTGTTCAACAGTCTGATGGTAATAGAAGCTGTTCAACAGTCTGATGGTAATAGGAGCTGTTCAACAGTCTGATGGTTATAGAAGCTGTTCAACAGTCTGATGGTAATAGAAGCTGTTCAACAGTCTGATGGTAATAGAAGCTGTTCAACAGTCTGATGGTAATAGAAGCTGTTTAACAGTCTGATGGTCTTGTAATAGAAGCTGTTCAACAGTCTGATGGTAATAGAAGCTGGTCAACAGTCTGATGATAATAGAAGCTGTTCAACAGTCTGATGGTTATAGAAGCTGTTCAACAGTCTGATGGTAATAGAAGCTGTTCAACAGTCTGATGGTTATAGAAGCTGTTCAACAGTCTGATGGTAATAGAAGCTGTTCAACAGTCTGATGGTCTGGTGATAGAAGCTGTTCAACAGTCTGATGGTTATAGAAGCTGTTCAACAGTCTGATGGTAATAGAAGCTGTTCAACAGTCTGATGGTAATAGAAGCTGGTCAACAGTCTGATGGTAACAGAAGGTGTTCAACAGTCTGATGGTAACAGAAGCTGTTCAACAGTCTGATGGTAATAGAAGCTGTTCAACAGTCTGATGGTAATAGAAGCTGTTCAACAGTCTGATGGTAATAGAAGCTGTTCAACAGTCTGATGGTCTGGTGATAGAAGCTGTTCAACAGTCTGATGGTCTGGTGATAGAAGCTGTTCAACAGTCTGATGGTAATAGAAGCTGGTCAACAGTCTGATGGTAATAGAAGCTGGTCAACAGTCTGATGGTAATAGAAGCTGTTCAACAGTCTGATGGTAATAGAAGCTGTTCAACAGTCTGATGGTAATAGAAGCTGTTCAACAGTCTGATGGTAATAGAAGCTGTTCAACAGTCTGATGGTAATAGAAGCTGTTCAACAGTCTGATGGTAATAGAAGCTGGTCAACAGTCTGATGGTAATAGAAGCTGTTCAACAGTCTGATGGTTATAGAAGCTGTTCAACAGTCTGATGGTAATAGAAGCTGTTCAACAGTCTGATGGTCTGGTGATAGAAGCTGTTCAACAGTCTGATGGTAATAGAAGCTGTTCAACAGTCTGATGGTCTGGTGATAGAAGCTGTTCAACAGTCTGATGGTTATAGAAGCTGTTCAACAGTCTGATGGTAATAGAAGCTGTTCAACAGTCTGATGGTAATAGAAGCTGGTCAACAGTCTGATGGTAACAGAAGGTGTTCAACAGTCTGATGGTAACAGAAGCTGTTCAACAGTCTGATGGTAATAGAAGCTGTTCAACAGTCTGATGGTAATAGAAGCTGTTCAACAGTCTGATGGTAATAGAAGCTGTTCAACAGTCTGATGGTCTGGTGATAGAAGCTGTTCAACAGTCTGATGGTCTGGTGATAGAAGCTGTTCAACAGTCTGATGGTAATAGAAGCTGGTCAACAGTCTGATGGTAATAGAAGCTGGTCAACAGTCTGATGGTAATAGAAGCTGTTCAACAGTCTGATGGTAATAGAAGCTGTTCAACAGTCTGATGGTAATAGAAGCTGTTCAACAGTCTGATGGTAATAGAAGCTGTTCAACAGTCTGATGGTAATAGAAGCTGTTCAACAGTCTGATGGTAATAGAAGCTGGTCAACAGTCTGATGGTAATAGAAGCTGTTCAACAGTCTGATGGTCTGGAGATAGAAGCTGGTCAACAGTCTGATGGCCTGGAGATAGAAGCTGGTCAACAGTCTGATGGCCTGGAGATAGAAGCTGGTCAACAGTCTGATGGTAATAGAAGCTGGTCAACAGTCTGATGGTAATAGAAGCTGGTCAACAGTCTGATGGTAACAGGAGCAATTCAACAGTCTGATGGTAATAGAAGCTTTTCAACAGTCTAATGGTCTGGAGATAGAAGCTGTTCAACAGTCTGATGGTAATAGAAGCTGTTCAACAGTCTGATGGTAATAGAAGCTGTTCAACAGTCTGATGGTAATAGAAGCTGGTCAACAGTCTAATGGTCTGGAGATAGAAGCTGTTCAACAGTCAGATGGTAATAGAAGCTGTTCAACAGTCTGATGGTAATAGAAGCTGGTCAACAGTCTGATGGTAATAGAAGCTGTTCAACAGTCTGATGGTTATAGAAGCTGTTCAACAGTCTGATGGTTATAGAAGCTGTTCAACAGTCTGATGGTAATAGAAGCTGTTCTACAGTCTGATGGTCTGGTAATAGAAGCTGTTCAACAGTCTGATGGTCTGGTAATAGAAGCTGGTCAACAGTCTGATGGTCTGGTGATAGAAGCTGTTCAACAGTCTGATGGTAATAGAAGCTGTTCAACAGTCTGATGGTAATAGAAGCTGGTCAACAGTCTGATGGTCTGGTGATAGAAGCTGTTCAACAGTCTGATGGTAATAGAAGCTGGTCAACAGTCTGATGGTAATAGAAGCTGTTCAACAGTCTGATGGTAATAGAAGCTGGTCAACAGTCTGATGGTCTGGTGATAGAAGCTGTTCAACAGTCTGATGGTCTGGTGATAGAAGCTGTTCAACAGTCTGATGGTAATAGAAGCTGGTCAACAGTCTGATGGTAATAGAAGCTGGTCAACAGTCTGATGGTAATAGAAGCTGTTCAACAGTCTGATGGTAATAGAAGCTGTTCAACAGTCTGATGGTAATAGAAGCTGTTCAACAGTCTGATGGTAATAGAAGCTGTTCAACAGTCTGATGGTAATAGAAGCTGTTCAACAGTCTGATGGTAATAGAAGCTGTTCAACAGTCTGATGGTAATAGAAGCTGTTCAACAGTCTGATGGTAATAGAAGCTGGTCAACAGTCTGATGGTAATAGAAGCTGTTCAACAGTCTGATGGTCTGGAGATAGAAGCTGGTCAACAGTCTGATGGCCTGGAGATAGAAGCTGGTCAACAGTCTGATGGCCTGGAGATAGAAGCTGGTCAACAGTCTGATGGCCTGGAGATAGAAGCTGGTCAACAGTCTGATGGTAATAGAAGCTGGTCAACAGTCTGATGGTAATAGAAGCTGGTCAACAGTCTGATGGTAACAGGAGCAATTCAACAGTCTGATGGTAATAGAAGCTGTTCAACAGTCTAATGGTCTGGAGATAGAAGCTGTTCAACAGTCTGATGGTAATAGAAGCTGTTCAACAGTCTGATGGTAATAGAAGCTGGTCAACAGTCTAATGGTCTGGAGATAGAAGCTGTTCAACAGTCAGATGGTAATAGAAGCTGTTCAACAGTCTGATGGTAATAGAAGCTGGTCAACAGTCTGATGGTAATAGAAGCTGTTCAACAGTCTGATGGTTATAGAAGCTGTTCAACAGTCTGATGGTTATAGAAGCTGTTCAACAGTCTGATGGTAATAGAAGCTGTTCTACAGTCTGATGGTCTGGTAATAGAAGCTGTTCAACAGTCTGATGGTCTGGTAATAGAAGCTGGTCAACAGTCTGATGGTCTGGTGATAGAAGCTGTTCAACAGTCTGATGGTAATAGAAGCTGTTCAACAGTCTGATGGTAATAGAAGCTGGTCAACAGTCTGATGGTCTGGTGATAGAAGCTGTTCAACAGTCTGATGGTAATAGAAGCTGGTCAACAGTCTGATGGTAATAGAAGCTGTTCAACAGTCTGATGGTAATAGAAGCTGGTCAACAGTCTGATGGTCTGGTGATAGAAGCTGTTCAACAGTCTGATGGTAATAGAAGCTGTTCAACAGTCTGATGGTGATAGAAGCTGTTCAATAGTCTGATGGTAATAGAAGCTGTTCAACAGTCTGATGGTAATAGAAGCTGTTCAACAGTCTGATGGTCTGGTAATAGAAGCTGGTCAACAGTCTGATGGTCTGGTGATAGAAGCTGTTCAACAGTCTGATGGTAATAGAAGCTGGTCAACAGTCTGATGGTAATAGAAGCTGTTTAACAGTCTGATGGTTATAGAAGCTGTTCAACAGTCTGATGGTAATAGAAGCTGTTCAACAGTCTGATGGTAATAGAAGCTGTTCAACAGTCTGATGGTAATAGAAGCTGTTCAACAGTCTGATGGTAATAGATGCTGTTCAACAGTCTGATGGTAATAGAAGCTGTTCAACAGTCTGATGGTAATAGAAGCTGTTCAACAGTCTGATGGTAATATGAGCTGTTCAACAGTCTGATGGTTATAGAAGCTGTTCAACAGTCTGATGGTAATAGAAGCTGTTCAACAGTCTGATGGTAATAGAAGCTGTTCAACAGTCTGATGGTAATAGGAGCTGTTTAACAGTCTGATGGTCTGGTAATAGAAGCTGTTCAACAGTCTGATGGTAATAGAAGCTGGTCAACAGTCTGATGATAATAGAAGCTGTTCAACAGTCTGATGGTAATAGAAGCTGTTCAACAGTCTGATGGTCTGGTGATAGAAGCTGTTCAACAGTCTGATGGTAATAGAAGCTGTTCAACAGTCTGATGGTAATAGAAGCTGGTCAACAGTCTGATGGTCTGGTGATAGAAGCTGTTCAACAGTCTGATGGTAATAGAAGCTGTTCAACAGTCTGATGGTGATAGAAGCTGTTCAATAGTCTGATGGTGATAGAAGCTGTTCAACAGTCTGATGGTAATAGAAGCTGTTCAACAGTCTGATGGTGATAGAAGCTGTTCAACAGTCTGATGGTCTGGTGATAGAAGCTGTTCAACAGTCTGATGGTAATAGAAGCTGGTCAACAGTCTGATGGTAATAGAAGCTGTTTAACAGTCTGATGGTTATAGAAGCTGTTCAACAGTCTGATGGTAATAGAAGCTGTTCAACAGTCTGATGGTAATAGAAGCTGTTCAACAGTCTGATGGTAATAGAAGCTGTTCAACAGTCTGATGGTAATAGATGCTGTTCAACAGTCTGATGGTAATAGAAGCTGTTCAACAGTCTGATGGTAATAGAAGCTGTTCAACAGTCTGATGGTAATAGGAGCTGTTCAACAGTCTGATGGTTATAGAAGCTGTTCAACAGTCTGATGGTAATAGAAGCTGTTCAACAGTCTGATGTTAATAGGAGCTGTTTAACAGTCTGATGGTCTGGTAATAGAAGGTGGTCAACAGTCTGATGGTCTGGTGATAGAAGCTGTTCAACAGTCTGATGGTAATAGACGCTGTTCAACAGTCTGATGGTAATAGAAGCTGATCAACAGTCTGATGGTCTGGTGATAGAATCTGTTCAACAGTCTGATGGTAATAGAATCTGTTCAACAGTCTGATGGTTATAGAAGCTGTTCAACAGTCTGATGGTGATAGAAGCTGTTCAACAGTCTGATGGTAATAGAAGCTGTTCAACAGTCTGATGGTAATAGAAGCTGTTCAACAGTCTGATGGTCTGGTAATAGAAGCTGGTCAACAGTCTGATGGTCTGGTGATAGAAGCTGTTCAACAGTCTGATGGTAATAGAAGCTGGTCAACAGTCTGATGGTAATAGAAGCTGTTCAACAGTCTGATGGTAATAGAAGCTGGTCAACAGTCTGATGGTCTGGTGATAGAAGCTGTTCAACAGTCTGATGGTAATAGAAGCTGTTCAATAGTCTGATGGTAATAGAAGCTGTTCAACAGTCTGATGGTAATAGAAGCTGTTCAACAGTCTGATGGTCTGGTAATAGAAGCTGGTCAACAGTCTGATGGTCTGGTGATAGAAGCTGTTCAACAGTCTGATGGTAATAGAAGCTGGTCAACAGTCTGATGGTAATAGAAGCTGTTCAACAGTCTGATGGTAATAGAAGCTGTTCAACAGTCTGATGGTAATAGAAGCTGTTCAACAGTCTGATGGTAATAGAAGCTGTTCAACAGTCTGATGGTAATAGAAGCTGTTCAACAGTCTGATGGTAATAGAAGCTGTTCAACAGTCTGATGGTAATAGAAGCTGTTCAACAGTCTGATGGTAATAGAAGCTGTTCAACAGTCTGATGGTAATAGATGCTGTTCAACAGTCTGATGGTAATAGAAGCTGTTCAACAGTCTGATGGTAATAGAAGCTGTTCAACAGTCTGATGGTAATAGGAGCTGTTCAACAGTCTGATGGTTATAGAAGCTGTTCAACAGTCTGATGGTAATAGAAGCTGTTCAACAGTCTGATGGTAATAGGAGCTGTTCAACAGTCTGGTGGTAATAGAAGCTGGTCAACAGTCTGATGGTCTGGTGATAGAATCTGTTCAACAGTCTGATGGTAATAGAAGCTGTTCAACAGTCTGATGGTAATAGAAGCTGTTCAAAAGTCTGATGATAATAGAAGCTGTTCAACAGTCTGATGGTCTGGTAATAGAAGCTGGTCAACAGTCTGATGGTAATAGAAGCTGGTCAACAGTCTGATGGTCTGGTGATAGAAGCTGTTCAACAGTCTGATGGTAATAGAAGCTGTTCAACAGTCTGATGGTAATAGAAGCTGGTCAACAATCTGATGGTCTGGTGATAGAAGCTGTTCAACAGTCTGATGGTAATAGAAGCTGTTCAACAGTCTGATGGTGATAGAAGCTGTTCAATAGTCTGATGGTAATAGAAGCTGTTCAACAGTCTGATGGTAATAGAAGCTGTTCAACAGTCTGATGGTCTGGTAATAGAAGCTGGTCAACAGTCTGATGGTCTGGTGATAGATGCTGTTCAACAGTCTGATGGTAATAGAAGCTGTTCAACAGTCTGATGGTAATAGAAGCTGTTCAACAGTCTGATGGTAATAGGAGCTGTTCAACAGTCTGATGGTTATAGGAGCTGTTCAACAGTCTGATGGTAATAGAAGCTGTTCAACAGTCTGATGTTAATAGGAGCTGTTTAACAGTCTGATGGTCTGGTAATAGAAGCTGGTCAACAGTCTGATGGTCTGGTGATAGAAGCTGTTCAACAGTCTGATGGTAATAGAAGCTGTTCAACAGTCTGATGGTAATAGAAGCTGATCAACAGTCTGATGGTCTGGTGATAGAATCTGTTCAACAGTCTGATGGTAATAGAAGCTGTTCAACAGTCTGATGGTTATAGAAGCTGTTCAACAGTCTGATGGTGATAGAAGCTGTTCAACAGTCTGATGGTAATAGAAGCTGTTCAACAGTCTGATGGTAATAGAAGCTGTTCAACAGTCTGATGGTCTGGTAATAGAAGCTGGTCAACAGTCTGATGGTCTGGTGATAGAAGCTGTTCAACAGTCTGATGGTAATAGAAGCTGGTCAACAGTCTGATGGTAATAGAAGCTGTTCAACAGTCTGATGGTAATAGAAGCTGGTCAACAGTCTGATGGTCTGGTGATAGAAGCTGTTCAACAGTCTGATGGTGATAGAAGCTGTTCAATAGTCTGATGGTAATAGAAGCTGTTCAACAGTCTGATGGTAATAGAAGCTGTTCAACAGTCTGATGGTCTGGTAATAGAAGCTGGTCAACAGTCTGATGGTCTGGTGATAGAAGCTGTTCAACAGTCTGATGGTAATAGAAGCTGGTCAACAGTCTGATGGTAATAGAAGCTGTTCAACAGTCTGATGGTAATAGAAGCTGTTCAACAGTCTGATGGTAATAGAAGCTGTTCAACAGTCTGATGGTAATAGAAGCTGTTCAACAGTCTGATGGTAATAGAAGCTGTTCAACAGTCTGATGGTAATAGAAGCTGTTCAACAGTCTGATGGTAATAGAAGCTGTTCAACAGTCTGATGGTAATAGAAGCTGTTCAACAGTCTGATGGTAATAGATGCTGTTCAACAGTCTGATGGTAATAGAAGCTGTTCAACAGTCTGATGGTAATAGAAGCTGTTCAACAGTCTGATGGTAATAGGAGCTGTTCAACAGTCTGATGGTTATAGAAGCTGTTCAACAGTCTGATGGTAATAGAAGCTGTTCAACAGTCTGATGGTAATAGGAGCTGTTCAACAGTCTGATGGTAATAGGAGCTGTTCAACAGTCTGATGGTAATAGAAGCTGTTCAACAGTCGGGTGAGCGTCCGGTGTATAGAAGCTGTTCAACAGCGAGGTCTGAGCTGGGTGTATAGAAGCTGTTCAACAGTCGGGTGAGCTGCCGCTGAGGAATAGAAGCTGTTCAACAGTCTGATGGTTATAGAAGCTGTTCAACAGTCTGATGGTAATAGAAGCTGTTCAACAATCTGATGGTCTGGTGATAGAAGCTGTTCAACAGTCTGATGGTTATAGAAGCTGTTCAACAGTCTGATGGTAATAGAAGCTGTTCAACAGTCTGATGGTAATAGAAGCTGGTCAACAGTCTGATGGTAACAGAAGCTGTTCAACAGTCTGATGGTAACAGAAGCTGTTCAACAGTCTGATGGTAATAGAAGCTGTTCAACAGTCTGATGGTAATAGAAGCTGTTCAACAGTCTGATGGTAATAGAAGCTGTTCAACAGTCTGATGGTCTGGTGATAGAAGCTGTTCAACAGTCTGATGGTCTGGTGATAGAAGCTGTTCAACAGTCTGATGGTAATAGAAGCTGGTCAACAGTCTGATGGTAATAGAAGCTGGTCAACAGTCTGATGGTAATAGAAGCTGTTCAACAGTCTGATGGTTATAGAAGCTGTTCAACAGTCTGATGGTGATAGAAGCTGGTCAACAGTCTGATGGTAATAGAAGCTGTTCAACAGTCTGATGGTAATAGAAGCTGGTCAACAGTCTGATGGTCTGGTGATAGAAGCTGTTCAACAGTCTGATGGTGATAGAAGCTGTTCAATAGTCTGATGGTAATAGAAGCTGTTCAACAGTCTGATGGTAATAGAAGCTGTTCAACAGTCTGATGGTCTGGTAATAGAAGCTGGTCAACAGTCTGATGGTCTGGTGATAGAAGCTGTTCAACAGTCTGATGGTAATAGAAGCTGGTCAACAGTCTGATGGTAATAGAAGCTGTTCAACAGTCTGATGGTAATAGAAGCTGTTCAACAGTCTGATGGTAATAGAAGCTGTTCAACAGTCTGATGGTTATAGAAGCTGTTCAACAGTCTGATGGTCTGGTAATAGAAGCTGGTCAACAGTCTGATGGTCTGGTGATAGAAGCTGTTCAACAGTCTGATGGTAATAGAAGCTGGTCAACAGTCTGATGGTAATAGAAGCTGTTCAACAGTCTGATGGTAATAGAAGCTGGTCAACAGTCTGATGGTCTGGTGATAGAAGCTGTTCAACAGTCTGATGGTGATAGAAGCTGTTCAATAGTCTGATGGTAATAGAAGCTGTTCAACAGTCTGATGGTAATAGAAGCTGTTCAACAGTCTGATGGTCTGGTAATAGAAGCTGGTCAACAGTCTGATGGTCTGGTGATAGAAGCTGTTCAACAGTCTGATGGTAATAGAAGCTGGTCAACAGTCTGATGGTAATAGAAGCTGTTCAACAGTCTGATGGTAATAGAAGCTGTTCAACAGTCTGATGGTAATAGAAGCTGTTCAACAGTCTGATGGTAATAGAAGCTGTTCAACAGTCTGATGGTAATAGAAGCTGTTCAACAGTCTGATGGTAATAGAAGCTGTTCAACAGTCTGATGGTAATAGAAGCTGTTCAACAGTCTGATGGTAATAGATGCTGTTCAACAGTCTGATGGTAATAGAAGCTGTTCAACAGTCTGATGGTAATAGAAGCTGTTCAACAGTCTGATGGTAATAGGAGCTGTTCAACAGTCTGATGGTTATAGAAGCTGTTCAACAGTCTGATGGTAATAGAAGCTGTTCAACAGTCTGATGGTAATAGAAGCTGTTCAACAGTCTGATGGTAATAGAAGCTGTTTAACAGTCTGATGGTCTTGTAATAGAAGCTGTTCAACAGTCTGATGGTAATAGAAGCTGGTCAACAGTCTGATGATAATAGAAGCTGTTCAACAGTCTGATGGTTATAGAAGCTGTTCAACAGTCTGATGGTAATAGAAGCTGTTCAACAGTCTGATGGTTATAGAAGCTGTTCAACAGTCTGATGGTAATAGAAGCTGTTCAACAGTCTGA
The DNA here is from genome assembly GCF_965601325.2 of Salmo salar. Classification (NCBI taxonomy): domain Eukaryota; kingdom Metazoa; phylum Chordata; class Actinopteri; order Salmoniformes; family Salmonidae; genus Salmo; species Salmo salar. Next base: position 36,300,873 of record NC_138319.1, read on the forward strand.
TGGTCTGGTGATAGAAGCTGTTCAACAGTCTGATGGTTATAGAAGCTGTTCAACAGTCTGATGGTAATAGAAGCTGTTCAACAGTCTGATGGTAATAGAAGCTGGTCAACAGTCTGATGGTAACAGAAGGTGTTCAACAGTCTGATGGTAACAGAAGCTGTTCAACAGTCTGATGGTAATAGAAGCTGTTCAACAGTCTGATGGTAATAGAAGCTGTTCAACAGTCTGATGGTAATAGAAGCTGTTCAACAGTCTGATGGTCTGGTGATAGAAGCTGTTCAACAGTCTGATGGTAATAGAAGCTGGTCAACAGTCTGATGGTAATAGAAGCTGGTCAACAGTCTGATGGTAATAGAAGCTGTTCAACAGTCTGATGGTAATAGAAGCTGTTCAACAGTCTGATGGTAATAGAAGCTGTTCAACAGTCTGATGGTAATAGAAGCTGTTCAACAGTCTGATGGTAATACAAGCTGTTCAACAGTCTGATGGTAATAGAAGCTGGTCAACAGTCTGATGGTAATAGAAGCTGTTCAACAGTCTGATGGTCTGGAGATAGAAGCTGGTCAACAGTCTGATGGCCTGGAGATAGAAGCTGGTCAACAGTCTGATGGCCTGGAGATAGAAGCTGGTCAACAGTCTGATGGTAATAGAAGCTGGTCAACAGTCTGATGGTAATAGAAGCTGGTCAACAGTCTGATGGTAACAGGAGCAATTCAACAGTCTGATGGTAATAGAAGCTTTTCAACAGTCTAATGGTCTGGAGATAGAAGCTGTTCAACAGTCTGATGGTAATAGAAGCTGTTCAACAGTCTGATGGTAATAGAAGCTGTTCAACAGTCTGATGGTAATAGAAGCTGGTCAACAGTCTAATGGTCTGGAGATAGAAGCTGTTCAACAGTCAGATGGTAATAGAAGCTGTTCAACAGTCTGATGGTAATAGAAGCTGGTCAACAGTCTGATGGTAATAGAAGCTGTTCAACAGTCTGATGGTTATAGAAGCTGTTCAACAGTCTGATGGTTATAGAAGCTGTTCAACAGTCTGATGGTAATAGAAGCTGTTCTACAGTCTGATGGTCTGGTAATAGAAGCTGTTCAACAGTCTGATGGTCTGGTAATAGAAGCTGGTCAACAGTCTGATGGTCTGGTGATAGAAGCTGTTCAACAGTCTGATGGTAATAGAAGCTGTTCAACAGTCTGATGGTAATAGAAGCTGGTCAACAGTCTGATGGTCTGGTGATAGAAGCTGTTCAACAGTCTGATGGTAATAGAAGCTGGTCAACAGTCTGATGGTAATAGAAGCTGTTCAACAGTCTGATGGTAATAGAAGCTGGTCAACAGTCTGATGGTCTGGTGATAGAAGCTGTTCAACAGTCTGATGGTCTGGTGATAGAAGCTGTTCAACAGTCTGATGGTAATAGAAGCTGGTCAACAGTCTGATGGTAATAGAAGCTGGTCAACAGTCTGATGGTAATAGAAGCTGTTCAACAGTCTGATGGTAATAGAAGCTGTTCAACAGTCTGATGGTAATAGAAGCTGTTCAACAGTCTGATGGTAATAGAAGCTGTTCAACAGTCTGATGGTAATAGAAGCTGTTCAACAGTCTGATGGTAATAGAAGCTGTTCAACAGTCTGATGGTAATAGAAGCTGTTCAACAGTCTGATGGCAATAGAAGCTGGTCAACAGTCTGATGGTAATAGAAGCTGTTCAACAGTCTGATGGTCTGGAGATAGAAGCTGGTCAACAGTCTGATGGCCTGGAGATAGAAGCTGGTCAACAGTCTGATGGCCTGGAGATAGAAGCTGGTCAACAGTCTGATGGCCTGGAGATAGAAGCTGGTCAACAGTCTGATGGTAATAGAAGCTGGTCAACAGTCTGATGGTAATAGAAGCTGGTCAACAGTCTGATGGTAACAGGAGCAATTCAACAGTCTGATGGTAATAGAAGCTGTTCAACAGTCTAATGGTCTGGAGATAGAAGCTGTTCAACAGTCTGATGGTAATAGAAGCTGTTCAACAGTCTGATGGTAATAGAAGCTGGTCAACAGTCTAATGGTCTGGAGATAGAAGCTGTTCAACAGTCAGATGGTAATAGAAGCTGTTCAACAGTCTGATGGTAATAGAAGCTGGTCAACAGTCTGATGGTAATAGAAGCTGTTCAACAGTCTGATGGTTATAGAAGCTGTTCAACAGTCTGATGGTTATAGAAGCTGTTCAACTTTCTGATGGTAATAGAAGCTGTTCTACAGTCTGATGGTCTGGTAATAGAAGCTGTTCAACAGTCTGATGGTCTGGTAATAGAAGCTGGTCAACAGTCTGATGGTCTGGTGATAGAAGCTGTTCAACAGTCTGATGGTAATAGAAGCTGTTCAACAGTCTGATGGTAATAGAAGCTGGTCAACAGTCTGATGGTCTGGTGATAGAAGCTGTTCAACAGTCTGATGGTAATAGAAGCTGGTCAACAGTCTGATGGTAATAGAAGCTGTTCAACAGTCTGATGGTAATAGAAGCTGGTCAACAGTCTGATGGTCTGGTGATAGAAGCTGTTCAACAGTCTGATGGTAATAGAAGCTGTTCAACAGTCTGATGGTGATAGAAGCTGTTCAATAGTCTGATGGTAATAGAAGCTGTTCAACAGTCTGATGGTAATAGAAGCTGTTCAACAGTCTGATGGTCTGGTAATAGAAGCTGGTCAACAGTCTGATGGTCTGGTGATAGAAGCTGTTCAACAGTCTGATGGTAATAGAAGCTGGTCAACAGTCTGATGGTAATAGAAGCTGTTTAACAGTCTGATGGTTATAGAAGCTGTTCAACAGTCTGATGGTAATAGAAGCTGTTCAACAGTCTGATGGTAATAGAAGCTGTTCAACAGTCTGATGGTAATAGAAGCTGTTCAACAGTCTGATGGTAATAGATGCTGTTCAACAGTCTGATGGTAATAGAAGCTGTTCAACAGTCTGATGGTAATAGAAGCTGTTCAACAGTCTGATGGTAATATGAGCTGTTCAACAGTCTGATGGTTATAGAAGCTGTTCAACAGTCTGATGGTAATAGAAGCTGTTCAACAGTCTGATGGTAATAGAAGCTGTTCAACAGTCTGATGGTAATAGGAGCTGTTTAACAGTCTGATGGTCTGGTAATAGAAGCTGTTCAACAGTCTGATGGTAATAGAAGCTGGTCAACAGTCTGATGATAATAGAAGCTGTTCAACAGTCTGATGGTTATAGAAGCTGTTCAACAGTCTGATGGTAATAGGAGCTGTTTAACAGTCTGATGGTCTGGTAATAGAAGCTGTTCAACAGTCTGATGGTAATAGAAGCTGGTCAACAGTCTGATGATAATAGAAGCTGTTCAACAGTCTGATGGTTATAGAAGCTGTTCAACAGTCTGATGGTTATAGAAGCTGCTCAACAGTCTGATGGCTATAGAAGCTGCTCAACAGTCTGATGGCTATAGAAGATGTTCAACAGTCTGATGGTTATAGAAGCTGTTCAACAGTCTGATGGTAATAGAAGCTGTTCTACAGTCTGATGGTCTGGTAATACAAGCTGTTCAACAGTCTGATGGTCTGGTAATAGAAGCTGGTCAACAGTCTGATGGTCTGGTGATAGAATCTGTTCAACAGTCTGATGGTAATAGAAGCTGTTCAACAGTCTGATGGTAATAGAAGCTGTTCAACAGTCTGATGGTAATAGAAGCTGTTCAACAGTCTGATGGTCTGGTAATAGAAGCTGGTCAACAGTCTGATGGTAATCAAAGCTGGTCAACAGTCTGATGGTCTGGTGATAGAAGCTGTTCAACAGTCTGATGGTAATAGAAGCTGTTCAACAGTCTGATGGTAATAGAAGCTGGTCAACAGTCTGATGGTCTGGTGATAGAAGCTGTTCAACAGTCTGATGGTAATAGAAGCTGTTCAACAGTCTAATGGTGATAGAAGCTGTTCAACAGTCTGATGGTAATAGAAGCTGTTCAACAGTCTGATGGTAATAGAAGCTGTTCAACAGTCTGATGGTGATAGAAGCTGTTCAACAGTCTGATGGTAATAGAAGCTGTTTAACAGTCTGATGGTAATAGAAGCTGTTCAACAGTCTGATGGTAATAGAAGCTGTTCAACAGTCTGATGGTAATAGAAGCTGTTCAACAGTCTGATGGTCTGGTAATAGAAGCTGGTCAACAGTCTGATGGTCTGGTGATAGAAGCTGTTCAACAGTCTGATGGTAATAGAAGCTGGTCAACAGTCTGATGGTAATAGAAGCTGTTTAACAGTCTGATGGTTATAGAAGCTGTTCAACAGTCTGATGGTAATAGAAGCTGTTCAACAGTCTGATGGTAATAGAAGCTGTTCAACAGTCTGATGGTAATAGAAGCTGTTCAACAGTCTGATGGTAATAGATGCTGTTCAACAGTCTGATGGTAATAGAAGCTGTTCAACAGTCTGATGGTAATAGAAGCTGTTCAACAGTCTGATGGTAATAGGAGCTGTTCAACAGTCTGATGGTTATAGAAGCTGTTCAACAGTCTGATGGTAATAGAAGCTGTTCAACAGTCTGATGGTAATAGGAGCTGTTTAACAGTCTGATGGTCTGGTAATAGAAGCTGGTCAACAGTCTGATGGTCTGGTGATAGAAGCTGTTCAACAGTCTGATGGTAATAGAAGCTGTTCAACAGTCTGATGGTAATAGAAGCTGTTCAACAGTCTGATGGTCTGGTGATAGAATCTGTTCAACAGTCTGATGATAATAGAAGCTGTTCAACAGTCTGATGGTAATAGAAGCTGGTCAACAGTCTGATGGTCTGGTGATAGAAGCTGTTCAACAGTCTGATGGTGATAGAAGCTGTTCAATAGTCTGATGGTAATAGAAGCTGTTCAACAGTCTGATGGTAATAGAAGCTGTTCAACAGTCTGATGGTCTGGTAATAGAAGCTGGTCAACAGTCTGATGGTCTGGTGATAGAAGCTGTTCAACAGTCTGATGGTAATAGAAGCTGGTCAACAGTCTGATGGTAATAGAAGCTGTTCAACAGTCTGATGGTAATAGAAGCTGTTCAACAGTCTGATGGTAATAGAAGCTGTTCAACAGTCTGATGGTAATAGAAGCTGTTCAACAGTCTGATGGTAATAGAAGCTGTTCAACAGTCTGATGGTAATAGAAGCTGTTCAACAGTCTGATGGTAATAGGAGCTGTTCAACAGTCTGATGGTTATAGAAGCTGTTCAACAGTCTGATGGTAATAGAAGCTGTTCAACAGTCTGATGGTAATAGGAGCTGTTCAACAGTCTGATGGTAATAGAAGCTGTTCAACAGTCTGATGGTTATAGAAGCTGTTCAACAGTCTGATGGTAATAGAAGCTGTTCAACAGTCTGATGGTAATAGAAGCTGTTTAACAGTCTGATGGTCTGGTAATAGAAGCTGTTCAACAGTCTGATGGTAATAGAAGCTGGTCAACAGTCTGATGATAATAGAAGCTGTTCAACAGTCTGATGGTTATAGAAGCTGTTCAACAGTCTGATGGTAATAGAAGCTGTTCAACAGTCTGATGGTTATAGAAGCTGTTCAACAGTCTGATGGTAATATAAGCTGTTCAACAGTCTGATGGTAATAGAAGCTGTTCAACAGTCTGATGGTAATAGAAGCTGTTCAACAGTCTGATGGTAATAGAAGCTGTTCTACAGTCTGATGGTCTGGTAATAGAAGCTGGTCAACAGTCTGATGGTCTGGTGATAGAAGCTGTTCAACAGTCTGATGGTAATAGAAGCTGTTCAACAGTCTGGTGGTAATAGAAGCTGGTCAACAGTCTGATGGTCTGGTGATAGAATCTGTTCAACAGTCTGATGGTAATAGAAGCTGTTCAACAGTCTGATGGTAATAGAAGCTGTTCAACAGTCTGATGGTAATAGAAGCTGGTCAACAGTCTGATGGTAATAGAAGCTGTTTAACAGTCTGATGGTTATAGAAGCTGTTCAACAGTCTGATGGTAATAGAAGCTGTTCAACAGTCTGATGGTAATAGAAGCTGTTCAACAGTCTGATGGTAATAGAAGCTGTTCAACAGTCTGATGGTAATAGATGCTGTTCAACAGTCTGATGGTAATAGAAGCTGTTCAACAGTCTGATGGTAATAGAAGCTGTTCAACAGTCTGATGGTAATAGGAGCTGTTCAACAGTCTGATGGTTATAGAAGCTGTTCAACAGTCTGATGGTAATAGAAGCTGTTCAACAGTCTGATGGTAATAGGAGCTGTTTAACAGTCTGATGGTCTGGTAATAGAAGCTGGTCAACAGTCTGATGGTCTGGTGATAGAAGCTGTTCAACAGTCTGATGGTAATAGAAGCTGTTCAACAGTCTGATGGTAATAGAAGCTGTTCAACAGTCTGATGGTCTGGTGATAGAATCTGTTCAACAGTCTGATGATAATAGAAGCTGTTCAACAGTCTGATGGTTATAGAAGCTGTTCAACAGTCTGATGGTGATAGAAGCTGTTCAACAGTCTGATGGTAATAGAAGCTGTTCAACAGTCTGATGGTAATAGAAGCTGTTCAACAGTCTGATGGTCTGGTAATAGAAGCTGGTCAACAGTCTGATGGTCTGGTGATAGAAGCTGTTCAACAGTCTGATGGTAATAGAAGCTGGTCAACAGTCTGATGGTAATAGAAGCTGTTCAACAGTCTGATGGTAATAGAAGCTGGTCAACAGTCTGATGGTCTGGTGATAGAAGCTGTTCAACAGTCTGATGGTGATAGAAGCTGTTCAATAGTCTGATGGTAATAGAAGCTGTTCAACAGTCTGATGGTAATAGAAGCTGTTCAACAGTCTGATGGTCTGGTAATAGAAGCTGGTCAACAGTCTGATGGTCTGGTGATAGAAGCTGTTCAACAGTCTGATGGTAATAGAAGCTGGTCAACAGTCTGATGGTAATAGAAGCTGTTCAACAGTCTGATGGTAATAGAAGCTGTTCAACAGTCTGATGGTAATAGAAGCTGTTCAACAGTCTGATGGTAATAGAAGCTGTTCAACAGTCTGATGGTAATAGAAGCTGTTCAACAGTCTGATGGTAATAGGAGCTGTTCAACAGTCTGATGGTTATAGAAGCTGTTCAACAGTCTGATGGTAATAGAAGCTGTTCAACAGTCTGATGGTAATAGAAGCTGTTCAACAGTCTGATGGTAATAGAAGCTGTTCAACAGTCTGATGGTTATAGAAGCTGTTCAACAGTCTGATGGTAATAGAAGCTGTTCAACAGTCTGATGGTAATAGAAGCTGTTTAACAGTCTGATGGTCTGGTAATAGAAGCTGTTCAACAGTCTGATGGTAATAGAAGCTGGTCAACAGTCTGATGATAATAGAAGCTGTTCAACAGTCTGATGGTAATAGAAGCTGTTCAACAGTCTGATGGTAATAGAAGCTGTTCAACAGTCTGATGGTTATAGAAGCTGTTCAACAGTCTGATGGTAATAGAAGCTGTTCAACAGTCTGATGGTAATAGAAGCTGTTCAACAGTCTGATGGTAATAGAAGCTGTTCAACAGTCTGATGGTAATAGAAGCTGGTCAACAGTCTGATGGTGATAGAAGCTGGTCAACAGTCTGATGGTAATAGAAGCTGTCAACAGTCTGATGGTAATAGAAGCTGGTCAACAGTCTGATGGTCTGGTAATAGAAGCTGGTCAACAGTCTGATGGTAATAGAAGCTGTTCAACAGTCTGATGGTAATAGAAGCTGTTCAACAGTCTGATGGTAATAGAAGCTGTTCAACAGTCTATGGTAATAGAAGCTGTTCAACAGTCTGATGGTAATAGAAGCTGTTCAACAGTCTGATGGTAATAGAAGCTGGTCAACAGTCTAATGGTCTGGAGATAGAAGCTGTTCAACAGTCAGATGGTAATAGAAGCTGTTCAACAGTCTGATGGTAATAGAAGCTGGTCAACAGTCTGATGGTAATAGAAGCTGTTCAACAGTCTGATGGTTATAGAAGCTGTTCAACAGTCTGATGGTTATAGAAGCTGTTCAACTTTCTGATGGTAATAGAAGCTGTTCTACAGTCTGATGGTCTGGTAATAGAAGCTGTTCAACAGTCTGATGGTCTGGTAATAGAAGCTGGTCAACAGTCTGATGGTCTGGTGATAGAAGCTGTTCAACAGTCTGATGGTAATAGAAGCTGTTCAACAGTCTGATGGTAATAGAAGCTGGTCAACAGTCTGATGGTCTGGTGATAGAAGCTGTTCAACAGTCTGATGGTAATAGAAGCTGGTCAACAGTCTGATGGTAATAGAAGCTGTTCAACAGTCTGATGGTAATAGAAGCTGGTCAACAGTCTGATGGTCTGGTGATAGAAGCTGTTCAACAGTCTGATGGTAATAGAAGCTGTTCAACAGTCTGATGGTGATAGAAGCTGTTCAATAGTCTGATGGTAATAGAAGCTGTTCAACAGTCTGATGGTAATAGAAGCTGTTCAACAGTCTGATGGTCTGGTAATAGAAGCTGGTCAACAGTCTGATGGTCTGGTGATAGAAGCTGTTCAACAGTCTGATGGTAATAGAAGCTGGTCAACAGTCTGATGGTAATAGAAGCTGTTTAACAGTCTGATGGTTATAGAAGCTGTTCAACAGTCTGATGGTAATAGAAGCTGTTCAACAGTCTGATGGTAATAGAAGCTGTTCAACAGTCTGATGGTAATAGAAGCTGTTCAACAGTCTGATGGTAATAGATGCTGTTCAACAGTCTGATGGTAATAGAAGCTGTTCAACAGTCTGATGGTAATAGAAGCTGTTCAACAGTCTGATGGTAATATGAGCTGTTCAACAGTCTGATGGTTATAGAAGCTGTTCAACAGTCTGATGGTAATAGAAGCTGTTCAACAGTCTGATGGTAATAGAAGCTGTTCAACAGTCTGATGGTAATAGGAGCTGTTTAACAGTCTGATGGTCTGGTAATAGAAGCTGTTCAACAGTCTGATGGTAATAGAAGCTGGTCAACAGTCTGATGATAATAGAAGCTGTTCAACAGTCTGATGGTTATAGAAGCTGTTCAACAGTCTGATGGTAATAGGAGCTGTTTAACAGTCTGATGGTCTGGTAATAGAAGCTGTTCAACAGTCTGATGGTAATAGAAGCTGGTCAACAGTCTGATGATAATAGAAGCTGTTCAACAGTCTGATGGTTATAGAAGCTGTTCAACAGTCTGATGGTTATAGAAGCTGCTCAACAGTCTGATGGCTATAGAAGCTGCTCAACAGTCTGATGGCTATAGAAGATGTTCAACAGTCTGATGGTTATAGAAGCTGTTCAACAGTCTGATGGTAATAGAAGCTGTTCTACAGTCTGATGGTCTGGTAATACAAGCTGTTCAACAGTCTGATGGTCTGGTAATAGAAGCTGGTCAACAGTCTGATGGTCTGGTGATAGAATCTGTTCAACAGTCTGATGGTAATAGAAGCTGTTCAACAGTCTGATGGTAATAGAAGCTGTTCAACAGTCTGATGGTAATAGAAGCTGTTCAACAGTCTGATGGTCTGGTAATAGAAGCTGGTCAACAGTCTGATGGTAATCAAAGCTGGTCAACAGTCTGATGGTCTGGTGATAGAAGCTGTTCAACAGTCTGATGGTAATAGAAGCTGTTCAACAGTCTGATGGTAATAGAAGCTGGTCAACAGTCTGATGGTCTGGTGATAGAAGCTGTTCAACAGTCTGATGGTAATAGAAGCTGTTCAACAGTCTAATGGTGATAGAAGCTGTTCAACAGTCTGATGGTAATAGAAGCTGTTCAACAGTCTGATGGTAATAGAAGCTGTTCAACAGTCTGATGGTGATAGAAGCTGTTCAACAGTCTGATGGTAATAGAAGCTGTTTAACAGTCTGATGGTAATAGAAGCTGTTCAACAGTCTGATGGTAATAGAAGCTGTTCAACAGTCTGATGGTAATAGAAGCTGTTCAACAGTCTGATGGTCTGGTAATAGAAGCTGGTCAACAGTCTGATGGTCTGGTGATAGAAGCTGTTCAACAGTCTGATGGTAATAGAAGCTGGTCAACAGTCTGATGGTAATAGAAGCTGTTTAACAGTCTGATGGTTATAGAAGCTGTTCAACAGTCTGATGGTAATAGAAGCTGTTCAACAGTCTGATGGTAATAGAAGCTGTTCAACAGTCTGATGGTAATAGAAGCTGTTCAACAGTCTGATGGTAATAGATGCTGTTCAACAGTCTGATGGTAATAGAAGCTGTTCAACAGTCTGATGGTAATAGAAGCTGTTCAACAGTCTGATGGTAATAGGAGCTGTTCAACAGTCTGATGGTTATAGAAGCTGTTCAACAGTCTGATGGTAATAGAAGCTGTTCAACAGTCTGATGGTAATAGGAGCTGTTTAACAGTCTGATGGTCTGGTAATAGAAGCTGGTCAACAGTCTGATGGTCTGGTGATAGAAGCTGTTCAACAGTCTGATGGTAATAGAAGCTGTTCAACAGTCTGATGGTAATAGAAGCTGTTCAACAGTCTGATGGTCTGGTGATAGAATCTGTTCAACAGTCTGATGATAATAGAAGCTGTTCAACAGTCTGATGGTAATAGAAGCTGGTCAACAGTCTGATGGTCTGGTGATAGAAGCTGTTCAACAGTCTGATGGTGATAGAAGCTGTTCAATAGTCTGATGGTAATAGAAGCTGTTCAACAGTCTGATGGTAATAGAAGCTGTTCAACAGTCTGATGGTCTGGTAATAGAAGCTGGTCAACAGTCTGATGGTCTGGTGATAGAAGCTGTTCAACAGTCTGATGGTAATAGAAGCTGGTCAACAGTCTGATGGTAATAGAAGCTGTTCAACAGTCTGATGGTAATAGAAGCTGTTCAACAGTCTGATGGTAATAGAAGCTGTTCAACAGTCTGATGGTAATAGAAGCTGTTCAACAGTCTGATGGTAATAGAAGCTGTTCAACAGTCTGATGGTAATAGAAGCTGTTCAACAGTCTGATGGTAATAGGAGCTGTTCAACAGTCTGATGGTTATAGAAGCTGTTCAACAGTCTGATGGTAATAGAAGCTGTTCAACAGTCTGATGGTAATAGGAGCTGTTCAACAGTCTGATGGTAATAGAAGCTGTTCAACAGTCTGATGGTTATAGAAGCTGTTCAACAGTCTGATGGTAATAGAAGCTGTTCAACAGTCTGATGGTAATAGAAGCTGTTTAACAGTCTGATGGTCTGGTAATAGAAGCTGTTCAACAGTCTGATGGTAATAGAAGCTGGTCAACAGTCTGATGATAATAGAAGCTGTTCAACAGTCTGATGGTTATAGAAGCTGTTCAACAGTCTGATGGTAATAGAAGCTGTTCAACAGTCTGATGGTTATAGAAGCTGTTCAACAGTCTGATGGTAATATAAGCTGTTCAACAGTCTGATGGTAATAGAAGCTGTTCAACAGTCTGATGGTAATAGAAGCTGTTCAACAGTCTGATGGTAATAGAAGCTGTTCTACAGTCTGATGGTCTGGTAATAGAAGCTGGTCAACAGTCTGATGGTCTGGTGATAGAAGCTGTTCAACAGTCTGATGGTAATAGAAGCTGTTCAACAGTCTGGTGGTAATAGAAGCTGGTCAACAGTCTGATGGTCTGGTGATAGAATCTGTTCAACAGTCTGATGGTAATAGAAGCTGTTCAACAGTCTGATGGTAATAGAAGCTGTTCAACAGTCTGATGGTAATAGAAGCTGGTCAACAGTCTGATGGTAATAGAAGCTGTTTAACAGTCTGATGGTTATAGAAGCTGTTCAACAGTCTGATGGTAATAGAAGCTGTTCAACAGTCTGATGGTAATAGAAGCTGTTCAACAGTCTGATGGTAATAGAAGCTGTTCAACAGTCTGATGGTAATAGATGCTGTTCAACAGTCTGATGGTAATAGAAGCTGTTCAACAGTCTGATGGTAATAGAAGCTGTTCAACAGTCTGATGGTAATAGGAGCTGTTCAACAGTCTGATGGTTATAGAAGCTGTTCAACAGTCTGATGGTAATAGAAGCTGTTCAACAGTCTGATGGTAATAGGAGCTGTTTAACAGTCTGATGGTCTGGTAATAGAAGCTGGTCAACAGTCTGATGGTCTGGTGATAGAAGCTGTTCAACAGTCTGATGGTAATAGAAGCTGTTCAACAGTCTGATGGTAATAGAAGCTGTTCAACAGTCTGATGGTCTGGTGATAGAATCTGTTCAACAGTCTGATGATAATAGAAGCTGTTCAACAGTCTGATGGTTATAGAAGCTGTTCAACAGTCTGATGGTGATAGAAGCTGTTCAACAGTCTGATGGTAATAGAAGCTGTTCAACAGTCTGATGGTAATAGAAGCTGTTCAACAGTCTGATGGTCTGGTAATAGAAGCTGGTCAACAGTCTGATGGTCTGGTGATAGAAGCTGTTCAACAGTCTGATGGTAATAGAAGCTGGTCAACAGTCTGATGGTAATAGAAGCTGTTCAACAGTCTGATGGTAATAGAAGCTGGTCAACAGTCTGATGGTCTGGTGATAGAAGCTGTTCAACAGTCTGATGGTGATAGAAGCTGTTCAATAGTCTGATGGTAATAGAAGCTGTTCAACAGTCTGATGGTAATAGAAGCTGTTCAACAGTCTGATGGTCTGGTAATAGAAGCTGGTCAACAGTCTGATGGTCTGGTGATAGAAGCTGTTCAACAGTCTGATGGTAATAGAAGCTGGTCAACAGTCTGATGGTAATAGAAGCTGTTCAACAGTCTGATGGTAATAGAAGCTGTTCAACAGTCTGATGGTAATAGAAGCTGTTCAACAGTCTGATGGTAATAGAAGCTGTTCAACAGTCTGATGGTAATAGAAGCTGTTCAACAGTCTGATGGTAATAGGAGCTGTTCAACAGTCTGATGGTTATAGAAGCTGTTCAACAGTCTGATGGTAATAGAAGCTGTTCAACAGTCTGATGGTAATAGGAGCTGTTCAACAGTCTGATGGTAATAGAAGCTGTTCAACAGTCTGATGGTTATAGAAGCTGTTCAACAGTCTGATGGTAATAGAAGCTGTTCAACAGTCTGATGGTAATAGAAGCTGTTTAACAGTCTGATGGTCTGGTAATAGAAGCTGTTCAACAGTCTGATGGTAATAGAAGCTGGTCAACAGTCTGATGATAATAGAAGCTGTTCAACAGTCTGATGGTTATAGAAGCTGTTCAACAGTCTGATGGTAATAGAAGCTGTTCAACAGTCTGATGGTTATAGAAGCTGTTCAACAGTCTGATGGTAATATAAGCTGTTCAACAGTCTGATGGTAATAGAAGCTGTTCAACAGTCTGATGGTAATAGAAGCTGTTCTACAGTCTGATGGTCTGGTAATAGAAGCTGGTCAACAGTCTGATGGTCTGGTAATAGAAGCTGGTCAACAGTCTGATGGTCTGGTGATAGAAGCTGTTCAACAGTCTGATGGTAATAGAAGCTGTTCAACAGTCTGGTGGTAATAGAAGCTGGTCAACAGTCTGATGGTCTGGTGATAGAATCTGTTCAACAGTCTGATGGTAATAGAAGCTGTTCAACAGTCTGATGGTAATAGAAGCTGTTCAACAGTCTGATGGTAATAGAAGCTGTTCAACAGTCTGATGGTCTGGTAATAGAAGCTGGTCAACAGTCTGATGGTAATAGAAGCTGGTCAACAGTCTGATGGTCTGGTGATAGAAGCTGTTCAACAGTCTGATGGTAATAGAAGCTGTTCAACAGTCTGATGGTAATAGAAGCTGGTCAACAGTCTGATGGTCTGGTGATAGAAGCTGTTCAACAGTCTGATGGTAATAGAAGCTGTTCAACAGTCTGATGGTGATAGAAGCTGTTCAATAGTCTGATGGTAATAGAAGCTGTTCAACAGTCTGATGGTAATAGAAGCTGTTCAACAGTCTGATGGTCTGGTAATAGAAGCTGGTCAACAGTCTGATGGTCTGGTGATAGAAGCTGTTCAACAGTCTGATGGTAATAGAAGCTGGTCAACAGTCTGATGGTAATAGAAGCTGTTTAACAGTCTGATGGTTATAGAAGCTGTTCAACAGTCTGATGGTAATAGAAGCTGTTCAACAGTCTGATGGTAATAGAAGCTGTTCAACAGTCTGATGGTAATAGAAGCTGTTCAACAGTCTGATGGTAATAGAAGCTGTTCTACAGTCTGATGGTCTGGTAATAGAAGCTGTTCAACAGTCTGATGGTCTGGTAATAGAAGCTGGTCAACAGTCTGATGGTCTGGTGATAGAAGCTGTTCAACAGTCTGATGGTAATAGAAGCTGTTCAACAGTCTGGTGGTAATAGAAGCTGGTCAACAGTCTGATGGTCTGGTGATAGAAGCTGGTCAACAGTCTGATGGTAATAGAAGCTGTTCAACAGTCTGATGGTAATAGAAGCTGTTCAACAGTCTGATGGTAATAGAAGCTGTTCAACAGTCTGATGGTAATAGAAGCTGTTCAACAGTCTGATGGTAATAGATGCTGTTCAACAGTCTGATGGTAATATAAGCTGTTCAACAGTCTGATGGTAATAGAAGCTGTTCAACAGTCTGATGGTAATAGGAGCTGTTCAACAGTCTGATGGTTATAGGAGCTGTTCAACAGTCTGATGGTAATAGAAGCTGTTCAACAGTCTGATGGTAATAGGAGCTGTTTAACAGTCTGATGGTCTGGTAATAGAAGCTGTTCAACAGTCTGATGGTAATAGAAGCTGGTCAACAGTCTGATGATAATAGAAGCTGTTCAACAGTCTGATGGTTATAGAAGCTGTTCAACAGTCTGATGGTTATAGAAGCTGCTCAACAGTCTGATGGCTATAGAAGCTGTTCAACAGTCTGATGGTTATAGAAGCTGTTCAACAGTCTGATGGTAATATAAGCTGTTCAACAGTCTGATGGTAATAGAAGCTGTTCAACAGTCTGATGGTAATAGAAGCTGGTCAACAGTCTGATGGTAATAGAAGCTGGTCAACCGTCTGATGGTAATAGAAGCTGTTCAACAGTCTGATGGTAATAGAAGCTGGTCAACAGTCTGATGGTAATAGAAGCTGTTCAACAGTCTGATGGTAATAGAAGCTCTTCAACAGTCTGATGGTAATAGAAGCTGTTCAACAGTCTGATGGTAATAGAAGCTGTTCAACAGTCTGATGGTAATAGAAGCTGTTCAACAGTCTGATGGTAATAGAAGCTGTTCAACAGTCTGATGGTAATAGAAGCTGTTCAACAGTCTGATGGTAATAGAAGCTGTTCAACAGTCTGATGGTAATAGAAGCTGTTCAACAGTCTGATGGTTATAGAAGCTGTTCAACAGTCTGATGGTTATAGAAGCTGTTTAACAGTCTGATGGTAATAGAAGCTGTTTAACAGTCTGATGGTAATAGAAGCTGTTCAACAGTCTGATGGTAATAGAAGCTGTTTAACAGTCCTATGGTCTGGAGATAGAAGCTGTTCAACAGTCTGATGGTCTTGGATTTGATACACCTGTACTGTCTCCGTCTGTCAGATGGTAGCTGATTGAACAGTCTGTAGCTGGGGTGACTGAGGTCCTTGATGATTTTCTTGGCCTTCCTTTGAAACTCGGTAACGTACGCTGTAATTTATATATACTGTAAATGTCTGGAATATTTACATTTTGGAGAATCTCTTATACAATGGATTAAATGTATGTATTGTAGCGACCCGCACAGACAGCTGTGGGTTATGTGTTAGGCTATTAGTGGGTTGTGTTGTACTTACCAGTGTTCATGGGGTCATGCCAATCAACCTGCTATCTGCCAATCATGGGAATGCCTGGAATGTTCTGATACCGGGCAGCCTGGTGGTTGGCGGAGTGGCGTGGAGGGGGGTTGGCAGGGGGATGGAGCATTGGAAGTTAAGACCGGGTTTAGCCATTGTTCTCTCTCTTACGTCTGGTCTTCACAAGAGAAGGTCACGGTTGGTTTATAGGGTACCTTTCATTTATTTGGCGTGGGCTACGGCCAAACAGTAGCCTGTGTTAAGTTGGCTTAATAAACTGTCCATTCGTTAACTCCATCCTCTGTCTGGACAATTGTTCCTTTATGATCTAGTCAGGTCATTACAATATATTAACACTAGGTGTAAAATGATAAATAACGACTACTTGTCAAGAGTAGTAAAACAAGGTTGTCCACTATTGGCATATCTATTTATTATGGCCAATGAAATGTTAACTATTAAAATCAGATCCAACAATAATATCAAGGGCCTAGAAATCCAGAGCTTAAAAACAAAGGTGTCATTGTACGCTGATGATTCATGTTTTCTTTTAAATCCACCATTAGGATCCCTTCACAGCCTCATAGAGGATCTAGATACTTTCCCTAACCTCTCTGGATTACAATCCAATGATGATAAGTGTACTATATTACGTATTGGATCACAAGAAAATACAGCATTTACATTACCGTGTAGTTTACCAATAAAATGGTCTGGCGGGGATGTGTACATACTCAGTATTAATATCCCAAAAGAAAGAAATTATCTCACTACACTATATTTTTATAGAAATTTAGCAAAAACAGATAAGATCTTGCTGCCATGGAAAGTAAAATACCTGTCTATTTGTAGTCATATCCCAGTTTACCTATTTGCTTATGGCCTTGCCTACACCTAGCAACCTGTTTTTCAATTATATGAGCAAAAACGTGTCTGTCGGCCCTGCAATAAAGACCAAAATTGCTTAAATAGAAAAGTATACCAGTTTCATATAAGGACAAGAAAATTGACAGCTGTGCCATATAGATTGCAAAAAAAATTGTGAAGAAATTTCCGATTTACCGATTTCATCGCACATGGTTTATGAACTGATACGCAAAATGACGCCGGATTCAAAACTTAGAATTCTTGCAACCAATAGAATGTTAAATATAGTTGAAGTCGGAAGTTTACATACACCTATGTTGGAGTCATTAAAACTTGTTTTTCAACCACTCCACAAATTTCTTGTCAACAAACTATAGATTTGGCAAGTCGGTTAGGACATCTACTTTGCATGACACAAGTCATTTTTCCAACAATTGTTTATAGACAGATTATTTCACTTATAATTCACTGTCTCACAATTCCAGTGGGTCAGAAGTTTACATACACTAAGTTGACTGTGACTTTAAACAGCTTGGAAAATTCCAGATAATTATGTCATGGCTTTAGAAGCTTCTGATAGGCTAATTTACATAATTTGAGTCAATTGGAGGTGCACCTGTGGATGTATTTCAAGGCCTACCTTCATACTCAGTGCCTCTTTGTTTGACATCATGGGAAAATAAAAAGAATTCAGCCGAGACCTCAGAAAAAAATCGTAGACCACCACAAGTCTGGTTCATCCTTGGGAGCAATTTCCAATCGCTTGAAGGTACTTTGTTCATCTGTACAAACAATAGTACGCAAGTGTAAACACCATGGGACCACGCAGCCGTCATACTGCGCAGGAAGGAGACACGTTCTGTCTCCCAGAGATGAACGTACTTTGGTGCGAAAAGTTCAAATCAATCCCAGAAAAACAGCAAAGGACATTGTGAAGATGCTGGAGGAAACCGGTACAAAAGTATCTATATCCACAGTAAAACGAGTCCTATATCGACATAACCTGAAAGGCTGCTCAGCAAGGAAGAAGCCACTGCTCCAAAACCGCCATTAAAAAAAACAGACTATGGTTTGCAACTGCACATGGGGACAAAGATCAGAATTTTTGGAGAAATGTCCTCTGGTCTGATGAAACAAAAATAGAACTGTTTGGCCATAATGACCATCAATATGTTTGGAGGAAAAAGGGGGAGGCTTGCAAGCCAAAGAACACCATCCCAACGGTGAAGCATGGGGGTGGCAGCATCATGTTGTGGGGGTGCTTTGCTGCAGGAGGGACTGGTGCACTTCACAAAATAGATGGCATCATGCGGAAAGAAAATTATGTGGATATATTGAAGCAACATCTCAAGACATCAGTCAGGAAGTTAAAGCTTGGTCGCAAATAGGTGTTCCAAATGGACAATGACCCCAAGCACCCCAAGGTATTGGAGTGGCCATCACAAAGCCCTGACCTCAATCCTATAGAACATTTGTGGGCAGAACTGAAAAAGCATGTGCGAGCAAGGAGGCCTACAAACCTGACTCAGTTACACCAGCTCTGTCAGGAGGAATGGGCCAAAATTCACCCAATTTATTGTGGGAAGCTTGTGGAAGGCTACCCGAAACATTTGACCCAAGTTAAACAATTTAAAAACAATGCTACCAAATACTAATTGATTGTATGTAAACTTCTGACCCACTGGGAATGTGATGAAAGAAATAAAAGCTGAAATAAATCACTCTCTCTACCATTATTCTGACATTTCAGATTCTTAAAATAAAATGGTGATCCTAACTGACCTAAGACAGGAATTATTACTAGGATTAAATGTCAGGAATTGTGAAAAACAGAGTTTAAATGTATTTGGCTAAGATGTATGTAAACTTCTGATGTCAACTGTACATCGGGTATACAACCAACTCAGTTATGCAGATTTTGCTGCGAAGAGACAGAATCATTAGATCATTTGTTTTCGTACTGTCCATATTGTAACTTGTTTTTGGTCACAGGTCCAGGAATGACTGAAGGATTGCAACATTTACCTGGAGTGAACTCTGCAAATAGCACTGCTGGGTGATTTGAAAAGTCATAGTCAAACGATCAATAATACTTTCAGCAAAAATGTTCATCTTTAATTTACAAATTGGAGAAACTAGAATAGAAAGGTTCAGAACTTTTGTGAAACATCACAGCATATTTGAAAGATATATGGCAAATAGAAACTGGATGGTCTTCAGAGATAGATTGAGAGGGGTTGAGGGTAGCTGAAGGATGGGATTAAAATACAAAAAAAAGAACTATTGTAAAAAATACTGTGTCTGTAAAATGTACATATACTTCCAGCTTATACATACTAAGTGCTGTTGTCTGTTATTTTACTCGAATTAGGGGAGGGGTGGTAGGGTTAGGTGAAAATTAAAAAGGAAAATATAAAGAATATATCCACTACCGTTTAAAAGCTTGGGGTCACTAAGAAACGTCCTTGCTTTTGAAAGAAAAGCACATTTTTTGTTTATTAAAATGACATCAAATTGATCAAAAATACAGTGTAGACATTGTTAATGTTTTAAATGAGAATTGTAGCTGGCAACAGCTGAATTTTAATGGAATATCTACATAGGCGTACAGAGGCCCATTATCAGCAACCATCACTCCTGTGTTGCAATGACACGTTGTGTTAGCTTATCAAAGTTTCTCATTTTAAAAGGCTAACTGATCATTAAAAAACCCTTTGGCAATTATGTTAGCACAGCTGAAAACTGTTGTGCTGATTAAAGAAGCAATAAAACTGGCCTTTAGACTAGTTGAGAATCTGGAGCATCTGCATTTGTGGGTTCGATTACAGGCTCAAAATGGCCAGAAACAAGGACATTTCTTCTGAAACTCGTCAGTCTACTCTTGTTCTGAGAAATGAAGGCTATTCCTTGCGAGAAATTGCCAAGACACTGAAGGTCTCGTATAACGCTGTGTACTACTCCCTTCACAGAACAGCGCAAACTGGCTCTAACCAGAATAGAAAGAGGAGTGTGAGGCCCCGGTGCACAACTGAGCAAGAGGACAAGTACATTAGAGTGTCTAGTTTGAGAAACAGACGCCTCACAAGTCCTCAACTGGCAGGTTCATTAAATAGTACCCGCAAAACACCAGTCTCAACATCAACAATGAAGAGGCGACTCCGGGATGCTGGCCTTCTAGGCAGAGTTCCTTTGTACAGTGTCTGTTATTTTGCCCATCTTTTCTTTTTATTGGCCAGTCTGAGATGTGGCTTTTTCTTTGCAACTTTTTCTTTGGGTAGTCTTGATACAAAATTTTGAACATAAATGCTATGGTTCATTTGATCAGTCTAAAACTTTGCACATACAATGCTGCCATCTAGAGGCCAAACTTGAAATTGCTCCTGGGCTGGAATAACATATTACGACCTTTCTCTTGCATTTCAAAGATGATGGTACACAAAAAAAAGACAAGAAAACATGTTTCTTTCTTTGTATTATCTTTTACCAGATCTAATGTGTTATATTACCCTACATGTATTTAACATTTCCACAAACTTCAAAGTGTTTCCTTTCAAATGGTATCAAGAACATGGATATCCTTGCTTCAGGTCCTGAGCTACAGGCAGTTAGATATGGTTATATCATTTTTTGCGAAAATTGAAAAAAAGGGGCAGATCCTTAAGCCAATCAGTTGTGTTGTGACAAGATAGGGGTGGTATATAGAAGATAGCCCTATTTGGTCGAAGACCAAGTCCATATTATGGCAAGAACAGCTCAATTAAGCAAAGAGAAACGACAGACCATCATGACTTTAAGACATGAAGGTCAATTAATCCGGAACATTTCAAGAACTTTGAGTGCAGTTGCAAAAACCATCAAGCGCTATGATAAAACTGGCTCTCATGAGGACCGCCTCAGGAAAGGAAGACCCAAAGATACTTCTGCTGCAGAGGATAAATTCATTAGAGTCAACTGCACCACAGATTGCAGCCCAAATAAATGCTTCACAGAGTTCAAATAACGGACACATCTCAACATCAACTGTTCAGAGAAGACTGCGTGAATCGGGCCTTCATGGTCGAATTGCTGCAAAGAAACCACTACTTAAGGACACCAATAAGAAGAATAGACTTGCTTGGCGCAAGAAACACGAGCAATGGACATTTGGAAATCTGTCCTTTGCTCTGATGAGGCCATGTCTTTGTGAGATGCAGAGTAGGTGAACGGATGATCTCCGCATGTTTGGTTCCCACCGTGAAGCATGGAGGAGGAGGGGTAATGGTGTGGGGGTGCTTTGCTGGTGACACTGTCAGTGATTTATTTAGAATTCAAGCCACACTTAACCAGCATGGCTACCACATCATTCTGCAGCTATATATATATATATGCAGACAATAACATTGACAAAAGCTACAATATTAAAGCTGGTCTACCCCCATAAAAATAAAAACCTCTAGAGTCTAATTGTCCCCTTAAGGTATCAAAATGTATATATAATAAAAAAGATTTGATGAAACATTGAATTTGGCCTTACTGCTACTAGCCCATAGAAATACATAGATAAACAGATAGTCCCCCACAAAAATCTAAAGCATGTTTGTTCTGAAGTGTCTGTTCTGAGAGATGAGAAATATCAGGAAACTACTACTACTGTATCCCATATTTATTATTTTTGGCACTAAACTTTCTACATATATGCTTCCATTCATTTTTTAAACTGGTACCAGGGGACATCCAGACGAGTCTTGTAAAGCTTGTGGGTGTCCTAGAGTAAAACAACCAACATGTATGTGTTCGTGAGAGCATTACTTTTCCACAGGGGCGTCATATTAGTGTTAGCCCAAACTGTTCGGACGCTACAGACAAAAGTTGGCAGATCGGCTGTACCGACTTCAGATGAGTCTCAAGACCATCGTGCTCGGGAGAGTCTCATCTTTCCATAAAAGGGTCATAACTATTTTGTGAGAAGACTGATTTTCAGGATGTCTGACGGTCTGACAAACACCTCTCTAGCTCTGCAACCTTTCACCGCAGATGCGGAAATGCAACATAGGCAGATGCGGTGGATTGAGACGTGTCCAATGCAGATATGTCTAGCTTCAACTGACGGATTTTGATTGGGTTGTTTTTGTTTAATATAATTAGCATAATAATCAAAAAATCTTGAATTTTCTCACTACACGCAAATACAAGCATTACTGCGTCACAGGTAGAAACAGGCCAACTACATTTCCTGGTTGTAGGCAAACCACAATATCCAGAATGTATAGTGATGTCGGGATATAGTACCTCCCCTGTCAAGGCGGATCCGTTTGAGAATGGGTGTCAACAGGTAGCTAACGTTACTGGACCAGCCACTCATTCATAGAACATCAGTTTGTGAATAACTATTTATTTTTCCTTTTGTGTCAACAACAACTGTATAGTTTAGTGATGGTGTGGTGCTCAGTACCTAGATGTGCTATCTACAAGCAAGCACAGGCTGCTGGGGTAACATTTCATTGGATACATTACTAAGAAGTCAAGCAGAGGTAACAATGCTAACTTAGCTAGCTAAGTAATGTTAGCTAGCAAACTACATTTGTTTATCTGAACCAAAATCTAGCTAGGTAGCTTTCATAATACGCTGGCTAGACATTCCAAAGCAAAACATTGTAATTAGCTATCTGGTGATGTGAATTGTAACTTTGCAAGATAGCCTAACATACAGTAGCTAAAGTTATGTTAGCTACCGGACCGTATCTAACCGTTAGCTAGCTAACTAAATATCGCAGAGGCTAAAGTGACTGGCCTATTTGTTCTATTTACAGAGTCCAATCCCGTCAACATCTGCAGTGGCATTAACCTCAAGCTCAGCACCAGGAACTACTTTAAGTCGCCTTTGCTAAATCTTTCCATGACTCCATGACGAGCAAATAAATATACTGGAGCTAGGCATAAACATGGTCCCTGTCTTGTCATAGTTGGTGTGTTTATAAGTAGGCTACAACTTCTACTGTAGTTCTCTGTATCAAATTATATGTGATTTGTCACATGCTCCAGACACAACAGGTGTAGACATTACCATGAAATGTCTACTTACAAGCTCTTAACCAACAATGCAGTTCAAGAAATAGACTTAAGAAAATATTTACTAAATAAACAAAAGTTTAAAAAAAAAATCGAATCAAATCAAGAAAATTACATAATAATAACTAGGCTAAATACAGGGGCTACCGGTTCAGAGTCAATGTGCGGGGGTACAGGTTAGTCGAGGTAATTTGTAAAGTAACTATGCATAGATAATAAACAGCGAGTGGCAGCAGTGTAAAAACAAAGTGTGGGGAGGGCGTCAATGTACATAATCCGGGTGGCCATTTGATTAATTGTTCAGCAGTCTTATGGGTTGGGGGTAGAAGCTGTTAAGGAGCCTTTTGGTCCTAGACTTGGCGCTCCGGTACTGCTTGTCGTGCGGTAGCAGAGAGAACAGTCTATGACTTGGGTGACTGAGTCTTTGACAATTTTTTGGTCCTTCCTCTGACACCGCCTAGTGTATAGGTCCTGGATGTCAGGAAGCTTGGCCCCAGTGATGTACTGGGCCGTACACACTACGCTCTGTAGCGCCTTACGGTCAGATGCTGAGCAGTTGCCATACCAGGCGGTGATGCAACCGGTCAGGATGCTCTCGATGGTGCAGCTGTACCTTTTTGAGGATCTGGGGGCACATGCCAAATCTTTTCAGTCTCCTGAAGGGGAAAAGGTGTTGTCGTGCCTTCTTCACAACTGTCTTGATGTGTTTGGACCATGATAGTTCGTTGGTGATGTGGACACCAAGGAACTTGAAACTCTCAACCTTGCTCCACTTTTGAATTATGGTGGCTTATGTAACAGTGTAGGTTCCATCCCTCTCTTCGCCCCAACCTGGGCTCGAACCAGGGACCCTTGCACACATCAACAACTGACACCCACGAAGCATCGTTACCCATCGCGCCACAAAGCCCACGGCCCTTTGCAACGCAAGGGGAAACCCTACTTCAAGTCTCAGAGCGAGTGACGTCACTGATTGAAACGCTATTAGCGCGCACCACCGCTAACTAACTAGCCATTTCACATCGGTTACACTCACCCCCCTTTTGACCTCTTCCTTTTCCGCAGCAACCAATGAGCCGGGTCAACAGCATCAATGTAACAGTGTAGGTTCCGTCCCTCTCTTCGCCCCAACCCGGGCTTGAACCAGGGACCCTTGCACACATCAACACCTGACACCCACGAAGCATCGTTACCCATCGCGCCACAAAAGCCGCGGCCCTTGCAACACAAGGGGAAACCCTACTTCAAGTCTCAGAGCGAGTGACGTCACTGATTGAAACGCTATTAGCGCGCACCACCGCTAACTAACTAGCCATTTCACATCGGTTACACTTAGTTGATTGTTTATGTTACTACCCTTAGAATGGACATCTGAGAACAGTAGGATAGTAATCTGAACTGTGTAAAAAGGAAGCACATGAGAATGATTCAACTTTAAAGTTTAATAAAGTATTATTCATATATCAAATATGTTTACATAAATAGGAAATTCATCCCAGATTGAATTTCACAAAATAACAAAAATAATCCAATGAAAAAAAAAAAAACACCAGCATTTCAATCTCCTCCATGAGCACACTAACATTCAGTCTACCAGTTTTGTATAGCAGGCGGCGTCATTTTATAATGACCACATCAGCAAGAGACAACAGTTCAAAAGGCTGATGATAGAACCACGACAGAATATTACTGTAATAACAGCCCAACTACGTTCTGCATCTCCCTTGATCCATGAAATGACGTAACTTTTACGTAGTCCAATACATTCACTCTAATATAAATCACAAAATTGTTACTTGGATATGACCACGTATTCCCGGTGTATGGGCGGCACCCTTTTGAAGCTAGCTAGCAGCCCCTCTCGATAGCTAGCTAGCCTAGCTCACGAAACTTGTTAGCTACATTGAATTTTCATAAAAAATATAACCCTGTGACCGATACACATTACATAGAATGTCACACCTTATAAAACTCATCGACACACGGTTTGGACAAATAAAGGAATATTTCTCTGAAATGCGGGAAAATGGAAGTACATGAGAATGTTTCAACTTTGTCAAGTGACTCTGTTTTAATAATGAAGCCAGCTCAGAACTCCCTTGATTCCTAGTGCAACACCACAGTTAGATCGCCCTCTTGTGTCCTGAATGTAATTGCCTCTACTTTTTTTTTTTTTTTTTACCTTTATTTAACTAGGCAAGTCAGTTACGAATCCTGTAGACCCATTGGATGAAAGTTTTCAGCAAGCTCAACGTCATCAAATTAAATTTTATTGGTCAAGTACACGTGATTAGCAGATGTTATTGCGGGTGTAGCGAAATGCTTGTGCTTCTAGTTCTGACAGTGCAGCAATATCTAACAAGTGATATCTAACTATTTCACAACATACACCCAATACACACAAATCTAATTTCACAACATATATCCCCAATACACACACATCTAAGTAAAGGAATGGAGTTAAAAATATATACATATTTAGACAAACAATGTCAGAGCAGCATAGACTAAGATACAGTAGAAAAGTATAGAACGCAGTATATACATCTGACTCTGAAGAGGAAAAGACGGGGCCAAAGTGTATGTTATTATACCTTTTATTTCAACAAGGAACACAGACTGAGACCAAGGTCTCTTTTACAGCTGGGCCCTGCGTATACATGTTTACATGTTTATAGTTCAGGTACAATGATTATAATGATTATAATCTATGAGACCAAGGTCATGGAGCTGATGTTGTTCTTACAGACTAGCTGCCATTGGCCAACACAAGACGAGGTTCACCAGCTGAAGAACATTCAGGCCCTGCTTGGAACATTCAGCCAACACAACACCCATATTGGGGGCGGCAGGTTGCCTAGTGGTTAGAGCGTGGGGCCAGTAACCGAAAGGTTGCTGGATCAAATCTGTCATTCTGCCCCTGAACAAGGCAGTTATCCCACTGTTCCCTGGTAGGCTGTCAATGTAAATAAGAATTTGTTCTTAACTGACTTAAATAAAGGTTCAATTTAAATATTCAGTTATATATTTTTTCTACAAAATCAGTCTAATATTTTTTGCAAGTGTACTGACAAGCGACTAAATGATTCCAGCTGCATCAGAGACCAGTAAAGTGTAGACTTCAACTTCGGAATCAATTCATTGTGATATGCATTAAATGTATGTGGAAGTAACTAGCTACAATGTTACTGAAAACAAAATAGTTGGTGTATCATGTCAACTTTAATTTGGCAACTAAACCTTTTTCGATTAAAAGAAAATGAGCAAATAAGTAGACATGGCTTGTATTCCAGACACTTTTTTTTTGCTCTGGTGACCGAGGTGAGTTTACACAGTAGAATGCAGGAACATGTATGGACATGTATGGACATGTATACAGTAGAAGAAAATATACTATTAATACCTATAGTAAATACTACAATTCTACAAAAGGAATACTTGCATATGGTGTGTTTGGGTGGTGCAGTGAGGTGTTCGTAGTCACTTTGATACATGGGGAGATTGTTGTTATGGAACTTTCACATCTCGTCTTGAATTGCTGGAATGGCCTCAAAAAAACACTCAGGCAAGGGGATTAGGTGTCCTGTGCCTAGTTTTTTCCCCACGTAGAACTCCCCAAATAATCTGTAGGCCAACAAGCGGTATTGTCTGTAAGAGAATAACAAAACACTATTAGACTTAATCATTGTGTACTGTCTGTATTTCTACTGTAGCAGCACAAAGCAGAATATTACACATCTCAATCAATCAATCACATTTATTTATAAAGCACTTTTTACATCAGCAGATGTCACAACGTGCTTATACAGAAACCCAGCCTAAAACCCTTAACAGCAAGGGATGCAGATGTAGAAGCACAGTGGCTTCGAAAAACTCCCTAGAAAGGCTGGAACCTAATAAGAAACCTAGAGAGGAACTAGGCTCTGAGGGATGGCCAGTCCTCTTCTGGCTGTGCTGTTCGTAGATGACCAGCAGGGCCAAATAATAATCACAGTGGTTGTCGAGGGTGCAACAGGTCAGCACCTCAGGAGTAAATGTCAGTTTGCTTTTCATAGCCAAACATTCAGAGGGATCGAGACAGCAGGTGCGGTAGAGAGGGAGGGAGAGAGAGGGAGAGAGAGAGGGTAGCACATCTGGTGAACAGGTCATGGTTCCATAGCCACAGGCAAAACAGCAGAAACTGGATCAGCAGCACGATCAGGTGGACTGGGGACGGGGACAGCCAGCAGTCATCATGCCAGGTAGTCCTGAAGTATGGTCCTAGGGCTCAGGTCATCCAGGAGGGGGGAGGAGAGAGAGAGAGAGATGAGAGAATTAGAGGGAGCATACTCAAATTGACACAGGACACCAGATAAGACAGGAGAAATACACCAGATAGGACAGACTGACCCTAGCCCCCCGGCACATAGACTATTGCAGCATAGATACCGAAGGCTGAGACTACCTGTATTTACTGGTTGCACAGACGCTGTATCATCCTTTCCTACATTGCCCTTGCCTAGCGATTGTGTCTTGCAGCTTGGCTATCCTCACCATCAGGCGATAGTTCTCCTGAGTAAAGCAACTGCAATGAGAAGACATAATGTCACTTAGCTTTTTTTGGGCCGGAGGAGGTCCTGCAGATCTATATCCAGATAAAGTGTCTGTGGTGAAAAAGTTGAATTAAAAAAGTTGTGTGAGGACAAACCTAAGACATTGGTAAACTGGTTAAATACAGAGTTTCAAAAGTTATTAAGAGTAAAAAGCAAAAAAGTTTGGCAGGTAGCCAAGTAGCAACAAACAGTACAGCAGTACGGAGACAACGCGGAAGTGCTTTGCGTCACCAGTCATGTTATCAGATGAAGCACATGGGAGGCATGTTACAAAAACGTCAGGAGATGTACACAAGGGTCTCTAAACTATAACATATATTACAACAACATCAGACACACGGTAGCTAACTAGTTACAACACACAGGTATAGTTACTCAAAGACCAATATGAGAAAACTCACAGACACACGTTAACTAGCTAGCTACAACACAGAGGTATAGTTACTCCAAGGCTAATATGAGACATCTATCTCACAGACACACGTTAGCTAGCTAGCTACAACACACAGGTAATCAAAGACCAATATGAGTCATAAAGTCAGTCATTCCTTTACTCTTCATCATCATCATCAAAACATTTACCCACTTTTGCTCCTAGTCCTATTGAGATGCACTGAGGCTAGTTAGCTAATGTTACAGTAGCTAGCTAGCTATAACATTAGGCTACAGTATATTTTGGGTATAGCAAACACAGCTAGCTAGCTCAACTTGGCTAGCTTGGCTTGTAGTGGTACTAGCAAGCCCCGTTATGGCAGAATCGATCATGAAATTATACTGTAGTGAACAACACTCCCTCGTGTGAAAAGAGCTTAGCTATATTGCTAGCTAGCTATCAACAGCGAAACAACTTACTCACGTTTTCATTTGCCCTCCTGATCCAGCTTGTCTAGGCTGCCGCCGTCAGTTTATGGGGAGGTTCTGAAGAATGTCTCCAGCACAACTCTATCCATATGCGCGTCAAAACTTTGATGTTCTATCACACACACACATTCCACTCTCCAGTAAGAACTGTCCGTGATCAAATTTGTTTCAGCACAGACACTCCTCTTCTGTCGGCATGGCTGGAATGCACCCGCATAGGCACCACCAGTCGGTGGCTGACCCTAGTTCCCCATCGCTGCTTGCTGGTCTCGCAGTTGTTGTTCTCACTGTCTCAACTCCTCTTCAGTGTATTCCAGCTCAAATGAATAGAGCAGAATACCCATATTTTTGTATGTAAAAGAACATCAAAAACTGTTTTGTCGTCCAGCTCTTCTTGGAAAGAGAAATCATCAGAAGCCGCAATTGTAATTATTTAGCTAGCCGTCTCAGATAGAAAGTGCACGGTAACATAGCTCCTGTGAACCTGTAGAAACTAAACTCGGCAAAAAAGTAACGTCCGATTTTCAGGACCCTGTCTTTCAAAGATAATTCGTGAAAATCCAAGTAACTTCACAGATCTTCATTGTAAAGGGAAACACTGTTTCCCATGCTTGTTCAATGAACCATAAACAATTAATGAACATGCACCTGTGGAACGGTCGTTAAGACACTAACAGCTTACAGACGGTAGGCAATTAAGGTCATAGTTATGGAAACTTAGGACACTAAAGAGGCCTTTCTACTGACTGACAAACACCAAAAGAAAGATGCCCAGGGTCCCTGCTCATCTGCGTGAATGTGCCTTAGGCATACTGCAAGGAGGCATAAGGACTGCGGGACAGGTACAGGATGGCAACAACAACTGCCCGAGTTACACCAAGAACGCACAATCCCTCAATCAGTGCTCAGACTGTCCGCAGTAGGCTGAGAGAGGCAGGACTGAGGGCTTGTAGGCCTGTTGTAAGGCAGGTCCTCACCAGACATCACCGGCAACAACGTCGCCTATGGGCACAAACCCACCGTCGCTGGACCAGACAGGACTGGCAAAAACTGCTCTTCACTGACGAGTCGTGGTTTTGTCTCACAAGGGGTGATGCTCGGATTCGCATTTGTCGTCGAAGGAATGAGCGTTACACCGAGGCCTGTACTCTGGAGCGGTATCGATTTGGAGGTGGAAGGTCCGTCATGGTCTGGGTCGATGTGTCACAGCATCATCGGACTGAGCTTGTTGTCATTGCAGGCAATCTCAACAATGTGCTTTACAGGGAAGACATCCTCCTCCCTCATGTGGTTCCCTTCCTGCAGGCTCATCCTGACATGACCCTCCAGCATGACAATGCCACCAGCCACACTGCTCGTTCTGTGTGTGATTTCCTGCAAGACAGGAATGTCAGTGTTCTGTCATGGCCAACGAAGAGCCCGGATATCAATCACATTGAGCACGTCTGGGACCTGTTGGATCGGAGGGTGAGGGCTAGGGCCATTCCACACAGAAATGTCCAGGAACTTGCAGGTGCCTTGGTGGAAGAGTGGGGTAACATCTTACAGCAAGAACTGGCAAATCTGGTGCAGTCCATGAGGAGGAGATGCACTGCAGTACTTAATGCAGCTGGTGGCCACACCGGATACTGACTGTTACTTTTGATTTTGACCCCCCCTTTGTTCATGGACACATTATTCCATTTCTGTTAGTCACATGTCTGTGGAACTTGTTCAGTTTATGTCTCAGTTGTTGAATCTTGTTATGTTCATACAAATATTTACACATGTTAAGTTTGCCGAAAATAAACGCAGCTGACAGTGAGAGTATGTTTCTTATTTTGCTGAGTTTATATATCTCTTTTTTAGTTTTCTTGAATAAGGCAGCTCCAAAATGCAGGTGTTTCAGCCTAGCTCAGTTTTTTTCACCTTTATTTAACCAGGACGGCTAGTTGAGAACAAGTTCTCATTTACAACTGCAACCTGGCCAAGATAAAGCAAAGCAGTGTGACACAAACAACAACAAAGAGTTACACATGGAATAAACAAATATACAGTTAATAATACAATAGAAAAAGTCTATATACAGTGTGCAAATGAGTTAGGATAAGGGAGTTAAGGCAATAAATAGGCCATAGTTGCGAAATAATTACAATATAGCAATTCAACACTGGAGTGATAGATGTGCAGTAGGTTGAGTATGCAAGTATAGATACTGGGGTGCAAAGGAGCAAAATAAATAACAGTATGGGGATGAGGTAGTTGGATGGGCTGTTTACAGATGGGCTATGTACAGGTGCAGTGATCTGTGAGCTGCTCTGACAGCTGGTGCTTAAAGTTAGTGAGGGAGATATGAGTCTCCAGCTTTAGTGATTTTTTGCAGTTCGTTCCAGTCATTGGCAGCAGAGAACTGGAAGGAAAGGCGGCCAAAGGAGGAATTGGCTTTGGGGGTGACCAGTGAAATATACCTGCTGGAGCTCGTGCTACGAGTGGGTGCTGCTATGGTGACCAGTGAGGTGAGATAAGGTGGGGCTTTACCTAGCAAATACTTATAGATGATCTGGAGCCAGTGGGTTTGGCGACAAATATGAAGCGAGGGCCAGCCAACGAGAGCATACAGGTCGCAGTGGTGGGTAGTATATGGGGCTTTGGTGACAAAACGGATGGCACTGTGATAGACTGCATCCAATTTGCTGAATAGAGTGTTGGAGGCTATTTTGTAAATGACATCGCCGAAGTCAAGGATCGGTAGGGTAGTCAGTTTTACGAGGGAATGTTTGGCAGCATGAATGAAGTATGCTTTGTTGTGAAATAGGAAGCAGATTCTAGATTTCATTTTGGATTGGAGATGCTTAATGTGAGTCTGGAAGGAGAGTATACAATCTAACCAGACACCTAGGTATTTGTAGTTGTACACATATTCTAAGTCAGAACCATCCAGAGTAGTGATGCTGGACGGGCGTGCAGGTGTGGGCAGCGATTGGTTGAAGAGCATGCATTTAGTTTTACTTGCATTTAAGAGCAGTTGGAGGCCACGGAAGGAGAGTTGTATGGCATTGAAGCTTGTCTGGAGGTTAGTTAACACAGTGTCCAAAGAAGGGCCAGAAGTATACAGAATGGATCAGAGAATCACCAGCAGCAAGAGCGACATCATTGATGTATACAGAGAAAAGAGTCGGCCCGAGAATTGAACCCTGTGGCACCCCCACCCCCAGTGCTTTCTGTGGTTGTGGGGCAAGCCAGCAGAAAACAGGAGCATTGCCCCTGATTGGCTCAGTGTTCTGTCACTCATGGGGACGCTACGTCACAGGCCAAGTCTAAGTTCTTAGTAAGAGTAGACATAAAAAATGTCAGCCCTTTGGGTCTTGCCATAGAGTTATATTATAAGTCCCCTTCCAAGAAGGCTCAAGGTCATTGGCCACAGATAAAATGAAATCAAATCACGTTATACGTATGTAGAGTAACTTTGATTGGATTGATCAAGTCAACATCTTCCTTTCTAAATCTTAGCTAGTAGTCATCATCATGAATCAAGTTTACAATCTACTGGCAAATCCATTGTCATAAGAAGAGAAATAATGGACGTCTCCATTGGACATGCCCATTACACAACAGTTGGAAATCGCTAATTCAACAATGAGTGGTTTGGAAGTAATCAGTGGCTAACTGCAAGCATTGCAAAGCAATCACTAGCCTGCTATTTAGTGGAGTGGCTGTGTGATTTTTCCAGAGTTCCCACCATAAATCCAGAGAATGCCAGACTTTGATGACAAAGTTTGATGACAAAATTTGCCCACAAAGTAACGCCGCGCCACCTTCCTGTTTAACTGAGCAAGGTGAGTCCAAATATGTAGTGTATGCTGCTGTATAATTTATGTAATATGCCAGGGAGATATGTATACTGTAGCTAAGAAAGTAATACTAAGTGTATGTTGTGTAGTAAGCTGTTAGTAGCCCATGTGCCTCACCCCAATAATTTGATCTATTTTCACCAATACGGTATTGTAAACACTTCGTTCGTGGCCGGTGTGTGATTGTTTGCAGACTTTTTTTGTACAGCTTTGACAGCGCTACTGATAGTAGTGGTGGCGCTTGGCTTGCATGTGCAAATTCAGCACACACAACATTCTATAATAGATTTGTGTTATTTGGCGTGTCAAATTAAAAGCTTATTTAACGAGTCAAATAGTGTTATTTGACGTGTATCTTTTTTGACATGCAAAGACCCAAACGGCGTTCAATGTGCCTCACCCTAATCATTTGGTCTATTTTCACCTCTTAATTTCGCCTACTATCTTGGTGGTGAACATGTTGCCTATAACCTGTTTTAGAGAAATGTAATCATCAAATATTGTAAGAGCTTTCATTGTCTGCTTATATGCCCCTTTTATTTATCCTACGGTTCTGACTTGGTGTACAGGGAGTACACTGTAAGAACAGCCCATGTTCTGAATTCTGTCGCAGTACATTTCAAAAGTGCTGAACAAATAGTTATATTGACTACGTCCGTCCTAGCTCGCTCATTAATGTCTTCATCGTAATTACGGATTGCGTCTTATACGCTTGTCGTCCCGTTATGCCATAGTTTGTACATCTCAATTGTCAGTAGAAACCACATTTGTTTAAGCAAGTCAGCCATATCAGATATGTTTTTTTAAAAGGCAGTAAATGAGGATGAATTAACTGTTCCGCTGCCAAACAAGGCTCCGCTGATAGCCAGGTGTAGCAGTGGTAAGGTGTTGGGACAGCTTTATGTATCTTTATACAGGCTCACAACCAGCAGCGTTCAAGACATTTTTGGGCTCACCTTGCTTATCCAGTTTTATCGAGGCTGTATCACAACCGGCCGTGATTGGGAGTTCCATAGGGCGGCGCGCAATTGGTCCAGCATCGTCCGGGTTTGGCCGGTGTAGGCCGTCATTGTAAATAAGAATTTGATCTTAACTGACTTGCCTAGTTAAATAAAGGTTAAATAAATTATTTATTTTTAAATGTAGGCCCTAACAGTTTGTGGGCACCGTTTGTCACCGTTATGGTGCAATTAATGTATTGTTTAGTGTTGTGTAGTTGTAACGTCTGCTTCCAACTCACACTCTCAAACACATAGATCCCCAGAACGCAGCTGACTTTCCAGTCCACTTTCCAGCTCACACTGTCAAACACCTAGATCCCCTGAACCAGATACCAATCACCTGAATTCTGATCACCTGTTCATACACCTGTATGTCATTATCACACACTATTTAGTTCAGTTCTTTGCACCCCACCATTGTGAGGTATTGTTTGTTTTTGTGACACACTTCTATTCGGAGCTCTGTTTTTCCAGTCATTTAATCCTCCCGTGTATGATAGTTTTTGCCTGCCTCACTAATGATGCCTTTTGCCTATTCCCTGCCTGTACTTTAGCCTGTTTCCTGTTATCAACCTATTGCTTGATCTCCTGGACGATGTTACTAGCCTTTTCCCTGCCTGTACTGAGCCCCAACCGATTGTGTTTTTTTGTTTGTTTATCTGTGTTGTTTGTGACTTATTTTTTTACTCTTTTTGTACATAATGTTGCCGCTACCGTATCTTATGACCGAAAATAACTTCTAGACATCAGGACTGCGATTACTCACCACGGGCTGGCAGAATCCTTTTTCTTCTTTCACGACTCTGACGAGCCCGAGGCGGAGGATATACGGCTCCCTCGGGAACAGGCCCCGACCCCAGTGATCTGTATGAAAAGGCGGCGGAGAAAGAGAGGCCAGAGAGCGGGCTGCTTTCTGAGAAGTGAGAGGCGATCAAATAAACCCCCACCCTCAATTCTGCTAGCAAACATGCAATCTTTGGACAATAAAATGGCCGAGTTATTGGGAAGATTAAACTTCCAACGGGACATTAAAAACTGTAACATCTTATGCTTCACGGAGTCGTGGCTGAACGCTGACAATATCAACATACAGCTGGCTGGTTATCCTGTTAGGGCTAGGGGGCAGTATTGACACGGCTGGATAAAAAACGTACCCGATTTAATCTGGTTACTACTCCTGCCCAGTAACTAGAATATGCATATTATTATTGGCTTTGGATAGAAAACACTCCAAAGTTTCTAAAACTGTTTGAATGGTGTCTGTGAGTATAACAGAACTCATATGGCAGGTCAAAACCTGAGAAGATTTCATGCAGGAAGTGGCCTGTCTGACAATTTCTTCCCCTTCTTGATTATCTCTATCCATTACAAAGGATCTCTGCTATAACGTGACACTTCCTACGGCTGCCATGGGCTCTCAGAAGGCGGCAAAAAGCTGAATCGTGGCTTTGCAGGCTCTGGCTGAAAAAAAGTAGCGCGTTTGGGTAGTGGCTGGTTACAGTACTGTGAGACTCAGGCGCGTGCCCGCGTCGACCGAATGCTTTGTTTTCTTTCCTCTGTTTACCTAAACGGAGATTCCCGGTCGGAATATTATCGCTTTTTTACGAGAAAAATGGCATAAAAATTGATTTTAAACAGCGGTTGACATGCTTCGAAGTACGGTAATGGAATATTTAGATTTTTTTTGTCACGAATTGCGCCATGCTCGTGACCCTGATTTACCATTTCGGATAGTGTCTTGAACGCACGAACAAAACGCCGCTATTTGGATATAACGATGGATTATTTTGGACCAAACCAACATTTGTTATTGAAGTAGCAGTCCTGGGAGTGCATTCTGACGAAGACAACAAAGGTAATCAAACTTTTGTAATAGTAAATCTGACTTTGGTCAGGGCTAAACTTGGTGGGTGTCTCAATGGCTAGGTGTGATGGCTGGGCTATCTACTGAGAATATTGCAAAATGTGCTTTCACCGAAAAGCTATTTTAAAATCGGACACCTCGATTGCACAAAGGAGTTCTGTATCTATAATTCTTAAAATAATTGTTATGTTTTTTGTGAACGTTTATCGTGAGTAATTTAGTAAATTGTTAGTAAATTCCCCGGAAGTTTGCGGGGGATATGCTAGTTCTGAACGTCACATGCTAATGTAAAAAGCTGGTTTTTGATATAAATATGAACTTGATTGAACAAAACATGCATGTATTGTATAACATAATGTCCTAGGTGTGTCATCTGATGAAGATCATCAAAGGTTAGTGCTGCATTTAGCTGTCTTCTGGGTTTATGTGACATTATATGCTAGCTTGAAAAATGGGTGTCTGATTATTTCTGGCTGGGTACTCTGCTGACATAATCTAATGTTTTGCTTTCGTTGTAAAGCCTTTTTGAAATCGGACAGTGTGGTTAGATTAACGAGAGTCTTGTCTTTAAAATGATGTAAAATAGTCATGTGTTTGAGAAATTGAAGTAATAGCATTTCTAAGGTATTTGAAAATCGCGCCACGGGATTCAACTGGCTGTTGCGTAGGTGGGACGAATTCGTCCCGCCTAGCCCAGAGAGGTTAAACAATGTACTGGCATTATAGAACAGCGGCGTCTGGTAAGACAAGGGGCGGCGGTCTATGTATTTTTGTAAACAACTACTGGTGCACGACATCTAAGGAAGTCTCGAGCTATTGCTTGCCTGAGGTAGAGTTTCTCATAATAAGCTTCATACCACATTACCTACCGAGAGAGTTTTCATATATATTCTTTGTAGCTGTTTAAATACCACCACAGTCAAAGGCTGGCACTAAGATAGCATTGACTGAGCTGTATTCTGCCATAAGCAAATAAGAAAACGCTCACCTAGAGGTGGCGCTCCTAGTAGCCAGGGACTTAAATCAGTTTTATCAAATTTCTATCAGCATGTTAAATGTGCAACTAGAGGGAAAATAACTCTGGACCACCTGTACTCCACACATAGAGATGCATACAAAGCTCTCCCTCGCCCTCCATTTGGCAAATCTGACCACAATTCCATCCTCCTGATTCCTGCTTACAAGAAAAAATTAAAGCAGGAAGCACCAGTGACTAGATCAATAAAAAAGTGGTCAGATGAAGCAGATGCTAAGCTACAGGACTGTTTTGCTACCACAGACTGGAATATGTGCCGGGATTCCTCCAATGGCATTGAGGAGTACACCACATCTGTCATTGGCTTCATCAATAAGTGCATCGATGACGTCTTCCCCACAGTGACCGTACGTACATACCCCAACCAGAAGCCATGGATTTTAGGCAGCATCCGCACTGAGCTAAAGGCCAGAACTGCCGCTTTCAAGGAGCAGGACTCTAACCCAGAAACTTATAAGAAATCCCGCTATGCCCTCTGACGAACCATCAAACAGGTAAAGCATCAATACAGGACTAAGATCGAGTCGTACTACACCGGTCTGACGCTCGTCGGATGTGGCAGGGCCTGCAAACCATTACAGACTACAAAGGGAAGCACAGCCGAGAGCTGCCCAGTGACACGAGCCTACCGGACGAGCTAAACTACTTCTATGCTCGCTTCGAGGCAAATAACACTGAAACATGCATGAGAGCACTAGCTGTACTGGAAGACTGTGTGATCATGCTCTCTGCAGCCGATGTGAGTAAGACCTTTAGACAGGTCAACATTCACAAGGCTGCAGGGCCAGATGGATTACCAGGACGTGTACTATGAGCATGCGCTGACCAACTAGTAAGATTCTTCAATGACATTTTCAACCTCTCCGAGTCTGTAATACCAACATGTTTTAAACAGACTGCCATTGTGCCTGTGCCCAGGAACACAAAGGTAACCTGCCTAAATAACTACCGGCCTGTAGCACTCACATCTGTTGCCATGAAATGCTTTGAAAGGCTGGTCATGGCTCAACACCATCATCCCAGAAATCCTAGACCCACTCAAATTTGCATACCGCCCCAACAGATCCACAGATGATGCAGTCTCTATTGCACTCCACACTGCCCTTTCCCACCTGGACAAAAGGAACACCTATGTGAGAATGCTGTTCGTTGACTACAGCTCAGCGTTCAACACCATAGTGTCCTCAAAGTTCATCAATAAGCTAAGGATCCTGGGACTAAACACCTCCCTCTGCAACTGGATCGTGGACTTCCTGACGGGCCGCCCCGAGGTGGTAAAGATAGGTAACAACACATTCACCACGCTGATCCTCAACAAAGGGGCCCTTCAGGGGTGCATGCTCAGCCCCCTCCTGTACTCCCTATTCACTCATGACTGCACGGCCAGGCACGACTCCAACACCATCATTACATTTGCAGATGACACAACAGTAGTAGGCCAGATCACCGACAACAACGGTTCAATCCCAGCTCTGGTAAACTGAAATGGGGAATCTCTGACAGGTTCAATCCCAGCTCTGGTAAACTGAGATGGAGAATCTCTGACAGGTTCAATCCCAGCTCTGGTAAACTGAGATGGAGAATCTCTGACAGCTTCAGTATGAAGAAAGATGAAAAGGAAATGAAAGAGAGAATAAAGCATCTGTCTGCTTGCCAGTTTTAGGTAAGGTCAGTGTTACCATACTAACCTAGCAGCAGAGTTTGCTATTCCAGAGGTACTTCATATTGATCATGTTCTTTTTTTTATCTCTCTCTCTGATGTGTCACTGTACTTTACCTCAATGAGGTGTGTTACAATTTTGGACATGTCCTGGTCGATGCTTCTAATTACCTCTTTGTGTGTGCGTGTGTAGGTGTGTGTGTGCGCGCTTGCCAGCGTGTGTGTCTGAGGGGGATAGGTGCTGATACACGACCAGTCTGTCTGAGGGGGATAGGTGCTGATAGACGACCAGACTGAGGGGGATAGGTGATGATACACGACCAGTCTGAGAGGGGATAGGTGCTGATACACGACCAGTCTGAGGGGGATAGGTGCTGATACACGACCAGTCTGAGAGGGGATAGGTGATGATACACGACCAGTCTGAGGGGGATAGGTGATGATACACGACCAGTCTGAGGGGGATAGGTGATGATACACGACCAGTCTGAGGGGGATAGGTGCTGATACACGACCAGTCTGAGAGGGGATAGGTGCTGATACACGACCAGTCTGAGGGGGGATAGGTGCTGATACACGACCAGTCTGAGGGGGGGGGATCCGCCAGCGAGGGGGGTGATGATACACGACCAGTCTGAGGGGGATAGGTGATGATACACGACCAGTCTGAGGGGGATAGGTGATGATACACGACCAGTCTGAGGGGGATAGGTGCTGATACACGACCAGTCTGAGAGGGGATAGGTGCTGATACACGACCAGTCTGAGGGGGGATAGGTGATGATACACGACCAGTCTGAGGGGGATAGGTGATGATACACGACCAGTCTGAGGGGGATAGGTGCTGATACACGACCAGTCTGAGAGGGGATAGGTGCTGATACACGACCAGTCTGAGGGGGGATAGGTGATGATACACGACCAGTCTGAGGGGGATAGGTGATGATACACGACCAGTCTGAGGGGGATAGGTGCTGATACACGACCAGTCTGAGAGGGGATAGGTGCTGATACACGACCAGTCTGAGAGGGGATAGGTGCTGATACACGACCAGTCTGAGAGGGGATAGGTGCTGATACACGACCAGTCTGAGAGGGATAGGTGATGATACACGACCACAGTTCCACAGTTCAGAAGATCATGTCATCTCCTTACAGCTCAGATGTTATTACTGTATTCCCTCCCTTCATGCCTCCTCTTCACTAATGTCCTCTCTTGAGTTAAACTTTGAGTAGCCCTTCTTTTCCTTTAGGTTTAGCTAAGGACAGGAAGCAAAATCTCAGTCAAGGCTTCAGAGACAGTACAGCCCCCTGTGATGAATTCAACTAAGCATCCGTTATTCAGAACTGAAGATCCTACCCGGCTGATCAGAAGCATCTTCAGTGGTTGTCGTGGCAGCACGATCAAACAGAAACGGTAATAACAGTCCACCATGCTGTTTGTGAGTGTGGGTGTAACATAGCTAGATGGTCATCAGGCGTGTGTTCTGTTGCACTTATCCTGACATTCAGAGCTGTGTAGCATACTTCCACCATTTCGTTCTCACACGGTTGTAACTACGGCCATTATAAAATATTCAATGAAGATATTGACATTCTTCTGCATCCTCCTCCAGCACCAACACCACATAAAGTACATAAAGTCCCGTTCCATCCCAGTTAGTGTTTGTCTTTCGGACTCCTTGGAATCGGACTTCAAGGGTAACTTTAAACAAGACGGGCAAGGTGATCAGAGAACGCAGGCGAAGCGATGCTGAACAAGCCCCGGGGCACATGCCAAGGTTACACACGCCAAGGTTTCCCCCTTTCCCCATCAGAAACCTGAGAGACTGTCAACACAGCCGCTCCGCCGGGACCGCTAACAAAGCTTCCAGATGCCATCGCTTCAAAGCCACACTCTCATTTGAATAAGTTCAATCGGCCCTGCTGCTTCACCCCCCCCCCCCCCTCACTCATTATGTGAGGGAAAGCGTGTATCCACCACCATATATGAGCCATATCTTGATGAATCACACTCAGGACAGACAACAAGCTCCCTGACCTCCATACTAATGACTCCTAGCACATCTCCAGAGAGGGGGAGGGAGAACAGGGAAAAGGAGAGAACGAGGGAGCCGGGGTATTCTTTGAAACTGCAGGTGAAGGACAAGTGTGGTGACTGTGCTTACAGTACCAACCAAGGTTATAGCTATACGGAGGGAGGAGAACAGAATATATAGTGTACAGTAGAAACATGGAAGCAACAACAGCTGAGATAAATGAATGGGAGAACTGATCAATGTGAACACACCATAGAACTGTAAAGGCAGGAGAGGACTGAGTAATTCGTTTGAACTTGTTTTGAACTTGAGAGATAATTGTATATATATTGATATTTAATTACAAATATCAGCATTGAATACCACATTTCTTTTACAAATGTCATATTATTCCATTTTAGATTATTCCTTTCTGAAGACTTTGAATACCCTGATGGTACACAACGGACTAAAAACGATCTGCCAAGAAAAAGCAACTAATAACTAGAATAATACTTTTGCAATATAATGTTTTTCTCAAAATGAGCATTTATTTTTGTTCTTTGGAGTCAAATTGCTAGTGCATGTGGGTATGTAAGAGCAGAGTGGGTCTAAAAGGGTCTCAACCCTGTTGCAAACCCTGCCTGTCTCTAAACCGCTTGGAATTTATTCTATTGATTATTAATTCCATGAAATTGGTGTGTTTAGACGGGTTGGCAATTACCGGTGAGTATGTGTGTGTTTGTGTGCGTGTGACTGTGTGTGTGTGTGTCTGTGTGTTTGTGTCTATGTGTGTGTTTGTGTGTGTAAGAGAGAGAGAGAGACAGAAATACAGAGTTTTATAGACATTAGCTACTATAGTATTAAGTTCTCATAGTCTATAGCTCAGAAATAAAAAAAACCTGTCCTTTATGTGAAAATACATCATGATGACAACTAGGACAAATGTTAAAATGTCTGATCCCATCCACAAGCATGAAATAAATCACAGCTAAATTACAGCATTCACTTCCACACTCAGTGGACTGTCTTGCTTAACCATAATGCACTAGATTGAGTCGTAAAGGATCTTCACATTAAAACGGGCATGTGGTAATCAGATGTGCAGTGACAGCTTGCTTGCTCTGAGGAATTAGACCGCTTTCGCCAGGAGAATCCCCTGTACAGAAGACGGAGGACATCTTTCTCACATTTGAATTTGAACACGATGACTTGCTGCTCAGACTTATTGTTGCACACATCTGGTGGTGGAAAAAGTACCCAATTGTCTTTTTTTTTAACATTTATTTAATTTAATTTAATCTTTATTTAGCTAGGCAAGTCAGTACCCAATTATCATGCTTGAGTAAAAGTAAAGATACCTTAATAGAAAATGACTCAAGTGAAAGTGAAAGTCACCCAGTGCTTGAGTAAAATTATGCAAAAAATGTACAGTGGTGGAAAAGTACTCAATTGTCATACTTGAGTAAAAGTAAAAAGTAAAAGTAAATACATCAAATTCCTGATATTAAGTAAACCAGATGCAACAAATGTATTTTTAAAAATATATTTTTTAGGGACAGACAGGGGCACACTCCCACACACAGACATGATTTACAAATAAAGTATTTGTGTTTAGTAAGTCGGCTAGATCAGAGGCAGTAGGGATGGACCATATTGCTGTCCTGCCTCAGCATTCGAAATGTAACGAGTAGTTTTGGTTGTCAGGGAAAGTACATATTTTCATTAAGAATGTAGTGGAGTAAAAGTAAAAGTTGTAGTAAAAAAGCACAGTTACCCCAAAAAGACTAGTACTTTAAAGTACTTTAAAGTATTTTCACTTAAGCACTTTACACCGCAGACATCAAACCACTTTTTTTTAACATGATGTTTTTGTTTTTTAACGGTAAATAGAGCTAGCAGGCTCAAATTGCAATAAAGTGAAGTATCTTAGATGGGAGAAGAGACTTTCACAAATAACATGTTGGTCCCACATGGAACCCTATTCCATATAAAGTGCATACATTTTGCCAAGGCTCATAGTATGCATTTGGGATGTGTCTGCTGTTGTGTTTGTGTAGGAAGTGGTAGACAAAACAGTCAAAAAGAAGGTCGAGTAGTAGACGGTTCTCAGAATAGCTGCACATTTATTTAACAAAGCTAGCAGGTATTTCACAATCGGAATGAAATTAAAACATGAAAGGGACTGCAAGGCTGTGAATGCCTCAGCAGTTAATAATAATAATAATAATGTATTACGTTTGTATAGTGATTTTCATTATACAGAATCATCTCAAAGCGCATTGAATCAAAAAGAAAAACCCAAAAGACAAAATAGAAATTTAGACAGGGCAACTGACACAAAGAACATAGCTGATGCTACAAGGGACAAGGACACCAAGGAGCACAGCTATACACCGAGGAGCACAGCGATCAACAAAAAGCCTTCCTAAAGAGAAAGGTCTTTAGGCCCTTCGTGGTGCCTTCAGGTGGTCCAGGAGGGCATTCCAGAGGCTGAGGGCGGGGGGTGGTCCTGGGGGTGTCGAGGAGCAGGCTGTGGCTTGACCTGAGTTGGCGTTATGGAGGGTGATCAGATATTTGAGATAAGGAGGGGCATTACATTGACTACACTGGAAAGAGTGTGTTGTAGTAGTTATAAAGACTCCTGCCAGAGATCCAGGTGAAGAGTGTGTTGCAGTAGTTATGAAGACTCCTGCCAGGGATCCAGGTGAAGAGTGTGTTGCAGTAGTTATGAAGACTCCTGCCAGGGATCCAGGTGAAGAGTGTGTTGCAGTAGTTATGAAGACTCCTGCCAGAGATCCAGGTGAAGAGTGTGTTGCAGTAGTTATGAAGACTCCTGCCAGGGATCCAGGTGAAGGGTGTGTTGTAGTTGTTCAGCATTGAGGAGATAATGGCATGGTCGAGTTTCTCTGCATCAGACTGAGTGAGGGTGGGACGAAGTTTGGCAATGTTCTTGAGGTGATAGAATTATGCTTTACACAGTTGTTTGATGTTGCTGTCCGGGAGGAATCGAGCTTTACACCCAGATTGGAAACTGAGGGGGAGAGAGGGATGTTCTGTCATGCAATAGTGAGGCGTGTTATTGGTGAGTGCTGGACCTGGTGGTGGGTGCCAACAAGTAGGTCCTCGGTTTTACTGCTGTTCAGTTGAAGAACATTTTTGCTTCATCCATGCCATCATCTCCCCACGGCAAGTGTTCAGACAGCCACATGCATCAAAGGGACTTGAGGCCGTTTTTACCTACGGCTGGGTGGAATGAGATGGCACGACCGAGGGGGAAGCGTGTACTGGATGAATAGGATGGGTCCAAGAGCAGATCCTTGTGGGACACCGCAGGTGATGTGGTGGGTCCGGAACCTGGACCCACCTGGTGACACATACTCAGCCTTAGAGGTAGGATTGGAATCAACTCAGAGCTGGTCCAGACAGTCCATTGGTATCCTGGAGGTGTTCCGGGAGGATGGGGTGGTTGACAGCATCAAACACTGCACTCAAGTCCAGGAAGACAGGAGACCAGCTGGAAACCTGACTGAAACTTTTAAATAAGATGGTCCCAGGCGCTGTACAGCAAACACTTTTTCCAACACCTTGGAGAGGAAGGAGGGGGGGGGGGGGTTGGATATCGGCCTGTAATTGACCAGCACTTCTGGGTCTAGGGTGGGTTTCTTCAGAATGTTAAGATAAATTGGCCATTACAGAGTATGTGAGCGTAAATGGGCTAATCTGACATTTTAGTGACATGTTTAAGGTCTACTTTAAACCCTGTGTGGGTGGTTGGCAGAAGTGGCTGGTCTCTCTCCTGCAGAAAAGGCTTTTTTGTGAAGAGGAACTGACGTACACACACACACACACAGAGGAACTTTGTACTAATTAAAAACACCACAGGTGCAGCTTATCACAGAAAGCTATGTTTGCATTGTGGTGTGTGTAGAGCATAGAGAGAAGAAGGGAAGGGGAGAGACAGTGAGAAAACAAAAGGAGGAAGAGTCATTGTCCCTTACTAAGCTGTGGGGAAGGGCAGTCTCACTTGGGGACTTGCAGCAGTACTGTTTACAGTAGCCTAGATGGGGGTATTGGTACTGTTCAGTATCATAGTGTTGAGAGAGGGCTGGCCAGTGGACAATAGATGATTCCATAAGATAAGTAATGATACCTCATACGGCTCATATCCTTCTGCTATGTGTAACTGGACATTCAGCAAAACCCAGTCTCGTCGCCATGTGAAGACTCGTCGCCATCCAGGAGATGTGGAGCCTGCCATGTGTGCTGTCCGTCCAGGAGATGTGGAGCCTGCCATGTGTGCTGTCCGTCCAGGAGATGTGGAGCCTGCCATGTGTGCTGTCCGTCCAGGAGATGTGGAGCCTGCCATGTGTGCTGTCCATCCAGGAGATGTGGGGCCTGCCATGTGTGCTGTCCATCCAGGAGATGTGGAGCCTGCCATGTGTGCTGTCCTTCCAGGAGATGTGGAGCCTGCCATGTGTGCTGTCCGTCCAGGAGATGTGGAGCCTGCCATGTGTGCTGTCCATCCAGGAGATGTGGGGCCTGCCATGTGTGCTGTCCATCCAGGAGATGTGGAGCCTGCCATGTATGCTGTCCTTCCAGGAGATGTGGAGCCTGCCATGTGTGCTGTCCGTCCAGGAGATGTGGAGCCTGCCATGTGTGCTGTCCATCCAGGAGATGTGGGGCCTGCCATGTGTGCTGTC
This sequence comes from Salmo salar, assembly GCF_965601325.2. Lineage (NCBI taxonomy): Eukaryota > Metazoa > Chordata > Actinopteri > Salmoniformes > Salmonidae > Salmo > Salmo salar. The sequence goes on from NC_138319.1 coordinate 36,345,062, forward strand.
CATCCAGGAGATGTGGGGCCTGCCATGTGTGCTGTCCATCCAGGAGATGTGGAGCCTGCCATGTGTGCTGTCCTTCCAGGAGATGTGGAGCCTGCCATGTGTGCTGTCCATCCAGGAGATGTGGAGCCTGCCATGTGTGCGGCCCATCCAGGAGATGTGGGGCCTGCCATGTGTGCTGTCCATCCAGGAGATGTGGCAGCCCCTACCAGCTATAGCACTTCTGCCGTCCACACTCCAGAACAAATCACCACTCTAAAAGTCTAATATAAGCAGAGACATGACTACAGAACTGGCAGCCAAAGACAGACAGAAAAAAGACAAAGAGAGACAAAGACAGAGGGAAATAAAATGTTTTTAGAAGAGTAAATAGTATTATATTGAAGAGAGTTGAGCAGAGCAATATGCTTCAAATCTGTAGTCTGTGATGATGAAGCTGGTGGTCTGTCATCGATGTGTTTCAAGGATAGATGAACCTGGTGATCTGTCATCGATATGTTTCAAGGATAGATGAACCTGGTGATCTGTCATCGATGTGTTTCAAGGATAGATGAACCTGGTGGTCTGTCATCGATGTGTTTCAAGGATAGATGAACCTGGTGATCTGTCATCGATATGTTTCAAGGATAGATGAACCTGGTGGTCTGTCATCGATGTGTTTCAAGGATAGATGAACCTGGTGGTCTGTCATCGATGTGTTTCAAGGATAGATGAACCTGGTGGTCTGTCATCGATGTGTTTCAAGGATAGATGAACCTGGTGGTCTGTCATCGATGTGTTTCAAGGATAGATGAACCTGGTGGTTGTCATCTCTCCTTTCATTGGCTTACCTCACTTCTTTACTCTTTCCTTTTCCCTCCTCCATCTCTCTCTCTCCCTTTCTCTCTCTACCTCTTGCTTTCTCTCCTTCAGCAATTTCTTACTCTTTCTTCCCCTGACTCTCTGACAACTGCCTGAAAGTAAGGGAAGTGGAAAGGGGGATACCTAGTCAGCTGAATGCCTTCAACTGAGTCCCAATCACAGTGCAGGTTTTTTAACAAATTTTCTGTCTTGACCTTTTAATGTCTCCTGCTGTGCATGGTAAACCTCTCAAAGCACAAAGCAGTCTGTAATTAGTGGCTGGCTAGATAAACATGCTCCCACGCTATAAGTCTGAAAGTACTTTTGTAGCAAGAAGTTATATGTGAGCTATCAGTTGATGTTGCTGAGCAACCAAAGTCAGGGGAGAGGGAAAGGGAGAGAGCGAGGGGAGAGAGGAGAGAAAGAGAGGGGAGAGAGAGTGGAGAGAGAGAGAGAGAGAAAGCAGAGAGAGGGGAGAGAGGGAGTTGAGAGGGTGGGGAGAGAAAGGGGAGAGGAGAGAGAGGGGACAGGGAGAGAGGAGGAGGGGGAGAGAGAGATGGGAGAGAGAGAGAGAGAGAGAGAGAGAGAGAGAGACCAAGTGGCTAAACTATGGTGTCGAACACCTGGCGTGCCCTGAAACTGCTGCCAGAGGACCAACTAAGGTCCCCCAGCCACATCATAATACACACAGCCAAAAACGAACTGAAAGCCCAGCAGCAAAGTGTGGACACAGCACTCAAGGGGATGATTGAAGAAGCCTCTTCCACTTTCCCCAACCACAAATGGTTATCTCCACACTGCAACCACAGAAAATACTTTCACCCTGCCACCATACAGCCGGTGGATGCAAGTATTTCCCTGGACTGTGCCTCAAAACCAAATGTTTGGGGCCTCCCGAGTGGCACAGCGGTCTAAGGCATTGTGTCGCAGGCGTCACTACAGATCTGGGTTCGATCCCCGGCTGCCGGGACGCGACAGGAAGACCCATGAGGCGGTGCACAATTGGCCCAGCATTGTTTTGGGTTAGGGGAGGGTTTAGCCGGCCAGGATGTCCTTGTCGCATCGTGCTCTACCGACTCCTGTGGCGGGCCGGGTGCATGCACGCTGACACAGTCGCCAGTTGGACGGAGTTTCCTCCGACACATTGGAGCGGCTGGCTTCCGGGTTAAGCGAGCAGTGTGTCAAGAAGCAGTGTGGCTTGGCAGGGTCATGTTTCGGAGAAAGCATGACTCTCGATCTTCTTCTCTCCCGAGTCCGTACGGGAGTTGCAGCGATGGGACAAGACTGTTACTACCAATTGGATATCACAAAATTAGGGAGAAAAAGGTGTAAAAATTACACAGAAAAATAATAAATAGCTATATATACACGTTTACCTGGCCCACCACTCCACCCTGGACTTGAACAGCCTTTGCAACCAGGCCCACCTCAACAAAGCAGCAGTCCCCACCTTTGCCAGGACCCTGAAGGACATCACTCTCAAACGCAGCCCCAGCACCTCACACAGGAGCACCAGAGAAACTGACTCCACACACACACAGGCGAGACACCCTCCCAGAACTGCGGGACCACCCCCCTGCACCAAGAGGATCCACACCAAGAGGACCTACACCCATAACACAGCGCCACCAGCCGCCCCCCTAGCCCCCAACCAGTCGACCACTCCCCAAACAAATCCTAGCCACACCCAGATCCTATGCCCCTTCTGCCCCCCCCCCCCCCGTCCTCCCGTTGTCGTCCTCCCTGCAGCAAGGACCTCAACATGACAACCACACATAAGCCCAGGCTATGAGCAGAGTAACAGGCCCAACCCCCACTAATACACCCAGCCAAGCCCCATCCTGCGAACATAGAGGTATGTATCAGATGTTCAACATGGTCTGCTCACACCTACAGTGATGGTCCGGGGCCTAAACCACACGAAAACAACACTTGATACTATGGAACACAAAGCTTTTACTATCTCATCCTTGCAATATACAAGATCTGAGGTCATCTACTTTTGGCCTTAAAAAAGCAGGAACCCAGACTTCATCAAAGAAATTGGAAATACAAACATTGTCATCCTACAAGAAACATAGTATAGAGGAGATGGTGGCCATTCACATTATTATTATTATGTGTAAACAGGATACATCTAGTTAGTGAACATGACTCCCTCTGATATGTGTTCAACTGTGGAGAAGACATGATAGAAAAACACAGTTAGTTTCAACCAGGTGCTGTGTTTCAGATTGTGTGAGAAGGGGACAGAAGCAGAGAAACGGAGCGAGTGAGGTGTGCAGAATGAAGGTGGACATTTCGAGAAGGGAGAGATCAAGAGAAAGGGAGGATGAAAGAGGAGCAAGACAAAAAGGGAGAGACGGAGAGAGAAAGGTGATCAGAAGGAAAATAAATGGATCTCTCTCTGTCATATCCATCAGGTAACCCTAACCCTATACAACACTCAGTCTGGCCCTCACACCGCGTAACCCTATACAACACTCAGTCTGGTAACCCTATACAACACTCAGTCTGGTAACCCTAACCCTATACAACACTCAGTCTGGTAACCCTATACAACACTCAGTCTGGTAACCCTAACCCTAAACAACACTCAGTCTGGTAACCCTAACCCTATACAACACTCAGTCTGGTAACCCTAACCCTATACAACACTCAGTCTGGTAACCCTAACCCTATACAACACTCAGTCTGGTAACCCTAACCCTATACAACACTCAGTCTGGTAACCCTAACCCTATACAACACTCAGTCTGGTAACCCTAACCCTATACAACACTCAGTCTGGTAACCCTAACCCTATACAACACTCAGTCTGGTAACCCTAACCCTATACAACACTCAGTCTGGTAACCCTAACCCTATACAACACTCAGTCTGGTAACCCTATACAACACTCAGTCTGGTAACCCTAACCCTATACAACACTCAGTCTGGTAACCCTATACAACACTCAGTCTGGTAACCCTAACCCTATACAACACTCAGTCTGGTAACCCTAACCCTATACAACACTCAGTCTGGTAACCCTACCCTAACAACACTCAGTCTGGTAACCCTATACAACACTCAGTCTGGTAACCCTATACAACACTCAGTCTGGTAACCCTAACCCTATACAACACTCAGTCTGGTAACCCTATACAACACTCAGTCTGGTAACCCTAACCCTATACAACACTCAGTCTGGTAACCCTAACCCTATACAACACTCAGTCTGGTAACCCTATACAACACTCAGTACGGTAACCCTATACAACACTCAGTCTGGTAACCCTAACCCTATAAAACACTCAGTCTGGTAACCCTAACCCTATACAACACTCAGTCTAGTAACCCCCCTATACAACACTCAGTACGGTAACCCTAACCCTATACAACACTCAGTCTGGTAACCCTAACCCTATACAACACTCAGTCTGGTAACCCTAACCCTATACAACACTCAGTCTGGTAACCCTATACAACACTCAGTCTGGTAACCCTAACCCTAAACTGTGAGATGAGGTCTAACCCTGGTACTGTAGATGAGGTCTATGGTACTGTAGATGAGGTCTATGGTACTGAAGATGAGGTCTATGGTACTGTAGATTAGGTCTATGCTACTGTAGATGAGGTCTATGGTACTGAAGATGAAGTCTATGCTACAGTAGATGAGTTCTATGGTACTGTAGATGAGGTCTATGGTACTGAAGATGAGGTCTGTGGAACTGAAGATGAGGTCTATGGTACTGAAGATGAGGTCTATGGTACTGTAGATGAGGTCTATGCTACTGTAGATGAGTTCTATGCTACTGTAGATAAGGTCTAAGGTACTGTAGATGAGTTCTATGGTACTGTAGATGAGATCTATCCTTGGTGCTGTAGATGAGGTCTATCCTTGGTACTGTAGATGAGGTCTAACCCTGGTCCTGTAGATGAGGTATATCCCTGGTACTGTAGCTGAGGTCTAACCCTGGTCCTGTAGATGAGGTATATCCCTGGTACTGTAGATGAGGTCTAACCCTGGTACTGTAGACGAGGTCTAACCCTGGTCCTGTAGATGAGGTCCAACCCTGGTCCTGTAGATGAGGTCTAACCCTGGTACTGTAGATGAGGTCTAACCCTGGTACTGTAGATGAGGTCTAACCCTGGTCCTGTAGATGAGGTCTATGGTACTGTAGATGAGGTCTATGGTAGTGAAGATGAGGTCTATGGAACTGAAGATGAGGTCTATGGTACTGAAGATGAGGTCTATGGTACTGTAGATGAGGTCTATGCTACTGTAGATGAGTTCTATGCTACTGTAGATAAGGTCTAAGGTACTGTAGATGAGTTCTATGGTACTGTAGATGAGATCTATCCTTGGTGCTGTAGATGAGGTCTATCCTTGGTACTGTAGATGAGGTCTAACCCTGGTCCTGTAGATGAGGTATATCCCTGGTACTGTAGCTGAGGTCTAACCCTGGTCCTGTAGATGAGGTATATCCCTGGTACTGTAGATGAGGTCTAACCCTGGTACTGTAGATGAGGTCTAACCCTGGTCCTGTAGATGAGGTCCAACCCTGGTCCTGTAGATGAGGTCTAACCCTGGTCCTGTAGATGAGGTCTATGGTACTGTAGATGAGGTCTATGGTAGTGAAGATGAGGTCTATGGAACTGAAGATGAGGTCTATGGTACTGAAGATGAGGTCTATGGTACTGTAGATGAGGTCTATGCTACTGTAGATGAGTTCTATGCTACTGTAGATGAGTTCTATGGTACTGTAGATGAGGTCTATCCTTGGTACTGTAGATGAGGTCTAACCCTGGTCCTGTAGATGAGGTCTAACCCTGGTACTGTAGATGAGGTATATCCCTGGTACTGTAGATGAGGTCTAACCCTGGTCCTGTAGATGAGGTCTAACCCTGGTCCTGTAGATGAGGTCAAACCCTGGTACTGTAGATGAGGTCTAACCCTGGTACTGTAGATGAGGTCTAACCCTGGTCCTGTAGATGAGGTCTATGGTACTGTAGATGAGGTCTATGGTAGTGAAGATGAGGTCTATGGAACTGTAGATGAGGTCTATGGTACTGTAGATGAGGTCTATTATACTGAAGATGAGGTCTATGGTACTGTAGATTAGGTCTATGCTACTGTAGATGAGGTCTATGGTACTGAAGATGAAGTCTATGCTACAGTAGATGAGTTCTATGGTACTGTAGATGAGGTCTATGGTACTGAAGATGAGGTCTGTGGAACTGAAGATGAGGTCTATGGTACTGAAGATGAGGTCTATGGTACTGTAGATGAGGTCTATGCTACTGTAGATAAGGTCTAAGGTACTGTAGATGAGTTCTATGGTACTGTAGATGAGATCTATCCTTGGTGCTGTAGATGAGGTCTATCCTTGGTACTGTAGATGAGGTCTAACCCTGGTCCTGTAGATGAGGTATATCCCTGGTACTGTAGCTGAGGTCTAACCCTGGTCCTGTAGATGAGGTATATCCCTGGTACTGTAGATGAGGTCTAACCCTGGTACTGTAGATGAGGTCTAACCCTGGTCCTGTAGATGAGGTCCAACCCTGGTCCTGTAGATGAGGTCTAACCCTGGTCCTGTAGATGAGGTCTATGGTACTGTAGATGAGGTCTATGGTAGTGAAGATGAGGTCTATGGAACTGAAGATGAGGTCTATGGTACTGAAGATGAGGTCTATGGTACTGTAGATGAGGTCTATGCTACTGTAGATGAGTTCTATGCTACTGTAGATGAGTTCTATGGTACTGTAGATGAGGTCTATCCTTGGTACTGTAGATGAGGTCTAACCCTGGTCCTGTAGATGAGGTCTAACCCTGGTACTGTAGATGAGGTATATCCCTGGTACTGTAGATGAGGTCTAACCCTGGTCCTGTAGATGAGGTCTAACCCTGGTCCTGTAGATGAGGTCTAACCCTGGTCCTGTAGATGAGGTCTAACCCTGGTCCTGTAGATGAGGTATATCCCTGGTACTGTAGATGAGGTCTAACCCTGGTACTGTAGATGAGGTCTAACCCTGGTCCTGTAGATGAGGTCTATGGTACTGTAGATGAGGTCTATGGTAGTGAAGATGAGGTCTATGGAACTGTAGATGAGGTCTATGGTACTGTAGATGAGGTCTATTATACTGAAGATGAGGTCTATGGTACTGTAGATTAGGTCTATGCTACTGTAGATGAGGTCTATGGTACTGAAGATGAAGTCTATGCTACAGTAGATGAGTTCTATGGTACTGTAGATGAGGTCTATGGTACTGAAGATGAGGTCTGTGGAACTGAAGATGAGGTCTATGGTACTGAAGATGAGGTCTATGGTACTGTAGATGAGGTCTATGCTACTGTAGATGAGTTCTATGCTACTGTAGATAAGGTCTAAGGTACTGTAGATGAGTTCTATGGTACTGTAGATGAGGTCTAACCCTGGTCCTGTAGATGAGGTCTAACCCTGGTACTGTAGATGAGGTATATCCCTGGTACTGTAGATGAGGTCTAACCCTGGTCCTGTAGATGAGGTCTAACCCTGGTCCTGTAGATGAGGTCTAACCCTGGTCCTGTAGATGAGGTATATCCCTGGTACTGTAGATGAGGTCTAACCCTGGTACTGTAGATGAGGTCTAACCCTGGTCCTGTAGATGAGGTCTATGGTACTGTAGATGAGGTCTATGGTAGTGAAGATGAGGTCTATGTAACTGTAGATGAGGTCTATGGTACTGAAGATGAGGTCTATGGTACTGTAGATGAGGTCTATGCTACTGTAGATGAGTTCTATGATAATGTAGATGAGGTCTATCCTTGATACTGTAGATGAGGTCTAACCCTGGTCCTGTAGATGAGGTCTAACCCTCATCCTGTAGATGAGGTCTAACCCTGGTCCTGTAGATGAGGTATATGCCAGCATATACTGTAGATGAGGTCTAACCCTGGTACTGTAGATGAGGAATAACCCTGGTCCTGTAGATGAGGTCCAACCCTGGTCCTGTAGATGAGGTCTAACCCTGGTCCTGTAGATGAGGTCTAACCCTGGTCCTGTAGATGAGGTCTATGGTACTGTAGATGAGGTCTATGGAACTGAAGATGAGGTCTATGGTACTGAAGATGAGGTCTATGGTACTGTAGATGAGGTCTATGCTACTGTAGATGAGTTCTATGCTACTCTAGATGAGTTCTATGGTACTGTAGATGAGGTCTATCCTTGGTACTGTAGATGAGGTCTAACCCTGGTCCTGTAGATGAGGTCTAACCCTGGTAATGTAGATGAGGTATATCCCTGGTACTGTAGATGAGGTCTAACCCTGGTCCTGTAGATGAGGTCTAACCCTGGTCCTGTAGATGAGGTCTAACCCTGGTCCTGTAGATGAGGTATATCCCTGGTACTGTAGATGAGGTCTAACCCTGGTACTGTAGATGAGGTCTAACCCTGGTACTGTAGATGAGGTCTAACCCTGGTACTGTAGATGAGGTCTAACCCTGGTCCTGTAGATGAGGTCTATGGTAGTAAAGATGAGGTCTATGGAACTGAAGACGAGGTCTATGGTACTGAAGATGAGGTCTATGGTACTGTAGATGAGGTCTATGCTACTGTAGATGAGTTCTATGGTACTGTAGATGAGGTCTATGATACTGTAGATGAGGTCTATCCTTGATACTGTAGATGAGGTCTAACCCTGGTCCTGTAGATGAGGTCTAACCCTGGTCCTGTAGATGAGGTCTAACCCTGGTCCTGTAGATGAGGTATATCCCTGGTACTGTAGATGAGGTCTAACACTGGTACTGTAGATGAGGTCTAACCCTGGTTTTGTAGATGACGTATATCCCTGGAACTGTAGATGAGGTCTAACCCTGGTCCTGTAGATGAGGTATATCCCTGGTACTGTAGATGAGGTCTAACCCTGGTACTGTAGATGAGGTCTAACCCTGGTCCTGTAGATGAGGTCTATGGTACTGTAGATGAGGTCTATGGTAGTGAAGATGAGGTCTATGGAACTGAAGATGAGGTCCATGGAACTGAAGATGAGGTCTATGGTACTGTAGATGAGGTCTATGCTACTGTAGATGAGGTCTATGGTACTGTAGATGAGGTCTATGATACTGTAGATGAGGTCTATCCTTGATTCTGTAGATGAGGTCTAACCCTGGTCCTGTAGATGAGGTCTAACCCTCATCCTGTAGATGAGGTCTAACCCTCATCCTGTAGATGAGGTCTAACCCTTGTCCTGTAGATGAGGTCTAACCCTGGTCCTGTAGATGAGGTCTAACCCTGGTCCTGTAGATGAGGTATATCCCTGGTACTGTAGATGAGGTCTAACCCTGGTACTGTAGATGAGGTCTAACCCTGGTACTGTAGATGAGGTATATCCCTGGAACTGTAGATGAGGTCTATGGTACTGTAGATGAGGTCTATGGTAGTGAAGATGAGGTCTATGGAACTGAAGATGAGGTCTATGGTACTGAAGATGAGGTCTATGGTACTGTAGATGAGGTCTATGCTACTGTAGATGAGGTCTATGCTACTGTAGATGAGTTCTATGCTACTCTAGATGAGTTCTATGGTACTGTAGATGAGGTCTATCCTTGGTACTGTAGATGAGGTCTAACCCTGGTCCTGTAGATGAGGTCTAACCCTGGTAATGTAGATGAGGTATATCCCTGGTACTGTAGATGAGGTCTAACCCTGGTCCTGTAGATGAGGTCTAACCCTGGTCCTGTAGATGAGGTCTAACCCTGGTCCTGTAGATGAGGTATATCCCTGGTACTGTAGATGAGGTCTAACCCTGGTACTGTAGATGAGGTCTAACCCTGGTACTGTAGATGAGGTCTAACCCTGGTACTGTAGATGAGGTCTAACCCTGGTCCTGTAGATGAGGTCTATGGTAGTAAAGATGAGGTCTATGGAACTGAAGACGAGGTCTATGGTACTGAAGATGAGGTCTATGGTACTGTAGATGAGGTCTATGCTACTGTAGATGAGTTCTATGGTACTGTAGATGAGGTCTATGATACTGTAGATGAGGTCTATCCTTGATACTGTAGATGAGGTCTAACCCTGGTCCTGTAGATGAGGTCTAACCCTGGTCCTGTAGATGAGGTCTAACCCTGGTCCTGTAGATGAGGTATATCCCTGGTACTGTAGATGAGGTCTAACACTGGTACTGTAGATGAGGTCTAACCCTGGTTTTGTAGATGATGTATATCCCTGGAACTGTAGATGAGGTCTAACCCTGGTCCTGTAGATGAGGTATATCCCTGGTACTGTAGATGAGGTCTAACCCTGGTACTGTAGATGAGGTCTAACCCTGGTCCTGTAGATGAGGTCTATGGTACTGTAGATGAGGTCTATGGTAGTGAAGATGAGGTCTATGGAACTGAAGATGAGGTCCATGGAACTGAAGATGAGGTCTATGGTACTGTAGATGAGGTCTATGCTACTGTAGATGAGGTCTATGGTACTGTAGATGAGGTCTATGATACTGTAGATGAGGTCTATCCTTGATTCTGTAGATGAGGTCTAACCCTGGTCCTGTAGATGAGGTCTAACCCTCATCCTGTAGATGAGGTCTTACCCTGGTCCTGTAGATGAGGTCTAACCCTCATCCTGTAGATGAGGTCTAACCCTCATCCTGTAGATGAGGTCTAACCCTGGTCCTGTAGATGAGGTCTAACCCTGGTCCTGTAGATGAGGTCTAACCCTGGTCCTGTAGATGAGGTATATCCCTGGTACTGTAGATGAGGTCTAACCCTGGTACTGTAGATGAGGTCTAACCCTGGTACTGTAGATGAGGTATATCCCTGGAACTGTAGATGAGGTCTAACCATGGTCCTGTAGATGAGGTATATCCCTGGTACTGTAGATGAGGTCTAACCCTGGTACTGTAGATGAGGTCTAACCCTGGTCCTGTAGATGAAGTCCAACCCTGGTCCTGTAGATGAGGTCTAACCCTGGTCCTGTAGATGAGGTCTATGGTACTGTAGATGAGGTCTATGGTAGTGAAGATGAGGTCTATGGAACTGAAGATGAGGTCTATGGTACTGAAGATGAGGTCTATGGTACTGTAGATGAGGTCTATGCTACTGTAGATGAGTTCTATGCTACTGTAGATGAGTTCTATGGTACTGTAGATGAGGTCTATCCTTGGTACTGTAGATGAGGTCTAACCCTGGTCCTGTAGATGAGGTATATCCCTGGTACTGTAGATGAGGTCTAACCCTGGTCCTGTAGATGAGGTCTAACCCTGGTCCTGTAGATGAGGTATATCCCTGGTACTGTAGATGAGATCTAACCCTGGTACTGTAGATGAGGTCTAACCCTGGTCCTGTAGATGAGGTCCAACCCTGGTCCTGTAGATGAGGTCTAACCCTGGTCCTGTTGATGAGGTCTATGGTACTGTAGATGAGGTCTATGGTAGTGAAGATGAGGTCTATGGAACTGAAGATGAGGTCTATGCTACTGTAGATGAGGTCTATGGTACTGTAGATGAGTTCTATGATACTGTAGATTAGGTCTATCCTTGATACTGTAGATGAGGTCTTACCCTCGTCCTGTAGATGAGGTCTAACCCTGGTCCTGTAGATGAGGTCTAACCCTGGTCCTGTAGATGAGGTCTAACCCTGGTCCTGTAGATGAGGTATATCCCTGGTACTGTAGATGAGGTCTAACCCTGGTCCTGTAGATGAGGTATATCCCTGGTACTGTAGATGAGGTCTATGCTACTGTAGATGAGGTCTATGCTACTGTAGATGAGGTCTATGCTACTGTAGATGAGTTCTATGCTACTCTAGATGAGTTCTATGGTACTGTAGATGAGGTCTATCCTTGGTACTGTAGATGAGGTCTAACCCTGGTCCTGTAGATGAGGTCTAACCCTGGTAATGTAGATGAGGTATATCCCTGGTACTGTAGATGAGGTCTAACCCTGGTCCTGTAGATGAGGTCTAACCCTGGTCCTGTAGATGAGGTCTAACCCTGGTCCTGTAGATGAGGTATATCCCTGGTACTGTAGATGAGGTCTAACCCTGGTACTGTAGATGAGGTCTAACCCTGGTACTGTAGATGAGGTCTAACCCTGGTACTGTAGATGAGGTCTAACCCTGGTCCTGTAGATGAGGTCTATGGTAGTAAAGATGAGGTCTATGGAACTGAAGACGAGGTCTATGGTACTGAAGATGAGGTCTATGGTACTGTAGATGAGGTCTATGCTACTGTAGATGAGTTCTATGGTACTGTAGATGAGGTCTATGATACTGTAGATGAGGTCTATCCTTGATACTGTAGATGAGGTCTAACCCTGGTCCTGTAGATGAGGTCTAACCCTGGTCCTGTAGATGAGGTCTAACCCTGGTCCTGTAGATGAGGTATATCCCTGGTACTGTAGATGAGGTCTAACACTGGTACTGTAGATGAGGTCTAACCCTGGTTTTGTAGATGATGTATATCCCTGGAACTGTAGATGAGGTCTAACCCTGGTCCTGTAGATGAGGTATATCCCTGGTACTGTAGATGAGGTCTAACCCTGGTACTGTAGATGAGGTCTAACCCTGGTCCTGTAGATGAGGTCTATGGTACTGTAGATGAGGTCTATGGTAGTGAAGATGAGGTCTATGGAACTGAAGATGAGGTCTATGCTACTGTAGATGAGGTCTATGCTACTCTAGATGAGTTCTATGATACTGTAGATTAGGTCTATCCTTGATACTGTAGATGAGGACTAACCCTGGTCCTGTAGATGAGGTCTAACCCTCATCCTGTAGATGAGGTCTTACCCTGGTCCTGTAGATGAGGTCTAACCCTGGTCCTGTAGATGAGGTCTAACCCTGGTCCTGTAGATGAGGTCTAACCCTGGTCCTGTAGATGAGGTATATCCCTGGTACTGTAGATGAGGTATATCCCTGGTACTGTAGATGAGGTCTAACCCTGGTCCTGTAGATGAGGTCTAACCCTGGTCCTGTAGATGAGGTATATCCATGGTACTGTAGATGAGGTCTAACCCTGGTCCTGTAGATGAGGTCTAACCCTGGTCCTGTAGATGAGGTATATCCCTGGTACTGTAGATGAGGTCTAACCCTGGTACTGTAGATGAGGTCTAACCCTGGTACTGTAGATGAGGTATATCCCTGGTACTGTAGATGAGGTCTAACCCTGGTACTGTAGATGAGGTCTAACCCTGGTACTGTAGATGAGGTCTAACCCTGGTACTGTAGATGAGGTATATCCCTGGTACTGTAGATGAGGTATATCCCTGGTCCTGTAGATGAGGTCTAACCCTGGTCCTGTAGATGAGGTCTAACCCTGGTCCTGTAGATGAGGTATATCCCTGGTACTGTAGATGAGGTCTAACCCTGGTCCTGTAGATGAGGTATATCCCTGGTACTGTAGATGAGGTCTAACCCTGGTCCTGTAGATGAGGTCTAACCCTGGTACTGTAGATGAGGTCTATGGTAGTGTAGATTAGGTCTAACCCTGGTACTGTAGATGAGGTCTAACCCTGGTACTGTAGATGAGGTATATCCCTGGTACTGTAGCTGAGGTCTAACCCTGGTCCTGTAGATGAGGTATATCCCTGGTACTGTAGATGAGGTCTAACCCTGGTACTGTAGATGAGGTATATCCCTGGTACTGTAGATGAGGTATATCCCTGGTACTGTAGATGAGGTCTAACCCTGGTCCTGTAGATGAGGTCTAACCCTGGTACTGTAGATGAGGTCTAACCCTGGTACTGTAGATGAGGTCTAACCCTTGTACTGTAGATGAGGTCTAACCCTGGTCCTGTAGATGAGGTCTAACCCTGGTACTGTAGATGGGTTCTAACCCTGGTACTGTAGATGACAAGAAATCATCATATTTTCATTTCTGTCATTCTACTCTCAATCCCACTTCTGGCAGCAAATTTCAGGGGTTGCCTGACTGGGATTCCAATGTCAGCTTGTTTTCATAGTAGTAAATGGATGTAAACTTAGTGTGGCATGTGCCCTGCATTGCATAGTCAATCGATGCACTGCACATGTCCATCCTGAAGTGGCACATTGTAAAAATTGTAACGCTAAGAAATGATTATTTACTACTTCATATTTCATAGGTTCCATGCATTTCAATATGGTTTATTACTGTACATTCAGTACAGTTTGTCATGCACCTTTATTCGTTAACAATTAAAAGCGCATTTTATGTGTAAATGTGTACAAGTGGTGTCGTGATCTGGTAATTAAAGCTCTAAGTCCTATCCTTTCACAGTGGGAGGTGTGCCTTTGTAACTGTTGTCTGTTCTGTTGCCTTTTCTCTCGGCACTGCGTGGGGAGTGGCAGGTCTCGGGAACTGATCGACATCAACAAACATTTCTCCCCAACACCCAGGACACACAACACACGATGCCACATCTGTTGTGTGACTCCCCTGCAGTCTCGTAGGTCTGTCTCGTCCCCTGGCAGAAACTTTTCTCTATGGTGTCAGTTTCGATCACACCAGGCAGCACTTTCTGTATTGGCTTCACGCCAGAGTCCACCGAGCTGTGGTTGGGAATGATCGTGGATCTATCCGTTTTCTTCTGTTGGAGCGCTCTGAACAGTGGCGGGCATAGCCTACACCGGCAGCGACGCTGACGCAGTCCCGCAACGAGGGCTCTGCGTGAATAAGTGAGAAAAGTGTAACTGCCTCCAGACGGACAGAATGCATATTCTGTTGAGTGTCCTGTACCCGGTGCTTTCAATCACGGTCTTCGGATTATATCCGTCAATGGTGAGTTTCCCCTCCTAATTTCTTGCCGTTCCACGCGAGGTCTCTGCATGTTTCCGTGTCTTTGCTTCAGGATCTGCGATTTTTGTGCCTAAATTCACCTTTATTCACATAGCCTCAAATGAATGGGTCTCCATAATTAGCCTACACACATTGCATGTTATGATATTCGTTTTCTTTGGCATTGCCTGCAATAACTGTGTCTGAAAATATTCCAAATAATATGAACCATTCACAATATCAGTGAGGCAAGAAAATGATTGTTTTAGAGTGATTGAGAATGTTGGAATAACTCGCATTTGAGTCTCCTGAATATTCGGAGAACAGTAGACTCAACAGTAGAATCAAGCAGTGGATCCCGTTCGGATGTTAAGGCTCGACACATGCACTGGAGACCGAAAACTTTAAAGTGATGAAAATGCTTATTGCAGGATCCCACATAAATCTCACGAATTGATTTATATTTTCATTATGTAGGATACATCTTTAACGCAGTCAAAGACCACAGCTTCTGTTTTTATCTTTTCTTAAATTCCTCAACCGGCTTTCCTAGTGTATTATCCCGTTCCCAGAGGATTTTGTTAGTGAACGAATACTGGCTTTGATAGGGAATATGTGTAGTCTATGGAAGCTGTTTTCATGTTTTCTGTCGCATCTAAACCTTCACACATAATTTTATATCGGGGAAGTATTCAAGACTTGGATTTTAGGTGAACTAGTGACAGTTGGTTTTATCCCCTTCATGGATCGTCTCTGTTGAAACTATGAGCGAATAAGAAACTCAATTTGGTGCTGTCTGAATGAGGACGACTGGGCGGAGTGGTGTGGAACGCTGTCGAGCTGTTCAATACTCGGTGGTGCTGAAACCATTCAATCAACGACAAGGGGCGCAGGCGGTGTGCAGGCGGTGTGCAGCCTCCTGCTTCTGAGTTCGATTTCATGTCGATTCCCCATCTCAGCCAATTGCTATTCTAATATCAATATGTTCTAGAGGATCAATTTCATATATTAAACTGAGACACATCTATGTATTACTCCAAACATAGATGTATGTAATGTTCCCATTCCCATTACCTAGCTTGTAATTATTGATAACCTTATACAAGTTCACTTTTTTTATTGGTTAATTAGGCTACTGTGTAAGTTTTACTCAATCAAACCCTTTTCTGAAATATGCCACCAGATATGGGCCTAGATATTAATAAAAAAATAGAAAAAAAACCTGTCACAATTTACAGTACTTTGGTCAATTTACAGTACTTTGGTCAATTTACAGTACCTTGATCAATTTACAGTACTTTGGTCAATTTACAGTACCTTGATCACTTTACAGTACTTTGGTCAATTTACAGTACCTTGATCAATTTACAGTACTTTGGTCAATTTACAGTACCTTGATCAATTTACAGTACTTTGGTCAATTTACAGTACCTTGGTCAATTTACAGTACTTTGATCAATTCACAGTACTTTGGTCAATTTACAGTACCTTGATCAATTTACAGTACTTTGATCAATTTACAGTACTTTGATCATTTGATCACCACATTGTGACAGTCAGACCATTGTCAAACAAAGCTCTAGCATGTTTAAACAACCCAGTGTAATTTGATGATCACCACAGTCAGATGTGTGAGTAGATCCCTGAAGACAATACCCAGAGAGAATGATATATAAGCCCACATACAGTGAGCTCCAAAAGTATTGGGACAGTGACAAGTGTTTTGTTGTTGTTTTTGGCTCTGTACTCCAGAACTTTGTATTTGAAATGATACAATGACGTTGAGGTTAAAGTGCCGACTGTCAGCTTTAATTTGACGGTATTTTCATCCATAGAGTGAACCGTTCAGAAATTACAGCACCTTTTGTACATAGTCCCCCAGTTTTAGGGGACCAAAAGTTGGAATGAATTGACTTATGTGTATTAAAGTAGTCAAAAGTGTAGTATTTGGTCCCATATTCCTAGAACACAATGATTACATCAAGCTTGTGTCTCTACAGACTTGTTGGATGCATTTCCTGTTTGTTTGGGTTGTGTTTCAGATTATTGTGTGACCAATAGAAATGAATGGTAAGTCAGGTATTGTGTTATTTTAGAGTCATTTTTTTTATTGTAAATAAGAATAGAATATGTTTCTAAACACATTTAGATGAATGTGGATACTACCATGATTACGGATAGTCCTGAATGAATCGAGAATAATGATGAGTGAGAAAGTTACAGACGCACCAACAAAAATTCTACAAAGCTAACATGAGTTGTTTAAAGATGGTTATACCGTGGATCATTTGATTTTGAATTTTACATTTGATTTGATTTTTGTATTTGATAAAATATTGAATTTGGCCTTTACTACTATAGCCCATAGAAACACATTGAATAATACATTCATACATTGAATTTGGCCTTGACTACTATAGCCTACTAAGCTAACATATGGAATTGTTTTAAGATGGTCATACCATGGATCATTTAGCTATTTGATTTTGAATTTTAGGACCCCTTTAGGTATACATTTATTTTATTTTATTATTTGAACAAAATATTGAATTTGGCCTTTACTACGATAGCTCATAGAAACACATTAAATAACACGGTCATAAATGGCAAAAAAGGAATAAGGTTTTGAATTGTCTATACCTACATCTAGGAGGTATAAGAAAGCTCAGAAAATAGTTAGTTTTATGGACACATATTTAACCCCTTATTTTTTGCTGTTCCATTCGTTTGTATGGGTTACCTTCAGATGAGCAAAACGGAGAACATCGTTGTGTTGTGTGTATTTTATCTCCCCTTTGACCATAGAGTGATCATATTAGTTTTACAGGCCAAATCGTTCGGACGATATAGATGTTTTTGTGAGAAGACCGAGTTATCGGGATGTCTCATGTTCTGACTAACACCGTTGTAGCTTTGCCACCTTCTACCACAGAAGCGAAAGGCCGACAAAGGAGGATGCGGTGGATTGAGACAGCTCATGCAATAAACCAGATATCTCTTAAACTGACGGATTTTGATGAGAATTTTTTATTAAGTTACTTAAATTGATGCACGGGTGCGGCAACTGACTTTTAGGATTTAATACACATAAAAGTGAATTTGTCCTGATACTTCTGGTCCCCTAAAATGGAGGGACTATGTACAAAAATTGCTGTAATTTGTAAACGGTTCACCCGATATGGATGAAAATACCCTCAAATTAAAGCTGACAGTCTGCACTATAACCTCATCGTCATTGTATCACTTCAAATCCAAAGTGCTGGAGTACAGAGCCAAAACAACAACACATGTGGCACTGTCCCAATACTTTTGGAGATCACTGTACATTGAGTATACAAAACATTAAGAACACCTGCTCTCTCCATGACATAGACTGACCAGGTGAATCCAGGTGAAATCTATGATCCCTCATTGATGTCACTTGTTAAATCTATTTCAATCAGTGTAGATGAAGGGGAGGAGACAGGTTAAAGAAGTATTTTTAAGCCTTAAGACAATTGAGACATGGATTGTGTATGTGTGCCATTCAGAGGGTAAATGGGCAAGACAAAATATGCCTTTGAATGGGGTATGGTAGTAGGTGCAAGGTGCGCCGGTTTGTGTCAAGAACTGCAACGCTGCTGAGTTTTCACACTCAACCGTTTCCAGTGTGTATCAAGAATGGTCCACCACCCAAAGAACATCCAGGCAACTGGACACAACTGTGGGAAGCATTGGGTTCAACATGACCCAGCATCCCTGTGGAACGCTTTTGACACCTTGCAGAGTCCGTGCCCCGACGAATTGAGGCTGTTCTGAGGGAAAAAAGGGGTGGGGGGGTGCAACTCAATATAGTCACACACACGTGCACACAGACACACACACACACACACACACACACCCACACACACACACACACACAGCTGTCAGTGTCTCAGACACATTGTGAGCTCTCCTTATGTCTGTGTTTTCAAATGTTAATTGATCTGTAAAATGTGAGAAAATGCAGCATAGGGTTAAGGCTCAATGAGATGAAAAGGGTACAATAAAGCTCTAGATAAGATCAAACCATTGTGATTTGTGCCTTGAATGTATCTCTTGGTTTCGTCTGTTATACCACATTGTGAGAAAAAAACATTCTTTGATGTTGAATATGAATGTGAAACTCAAGGGACAGAGACAATTGCCAACAGCTGGTGATATTTTCCACTATAAATTGATTCTCTTCAATTCCCTCGCAGCTATTTTTGCTAATATGAAATATTAATCATTCAGTTCAGAAGATTTGGCTTGGCAAATACTTTCGTTCAAGCTAAATATGAGATGAGGAGACTGTCGAACAGAGGTCAGGACGTGGGAGACAAAAGTCCTTGACAAGCAGATCTCTCTCTCTCTCATGTATCTCTCGCTCTGTCTCTCTCTCTCTCTCTCTCTCACCCCTATCTCTCTGTGAGTCAGCATGACTGATTTACAATTCCTTGTGAATAAAAAATCACAAGCCTAATGATGTGACAACAAAAACAAAACAACAACACTGTGAAGACAGTGCAAAAACAACAATTTTTTATAATACATGTTGGTTTTCACTGGGTCCTTGTCTTCAAAGGACCCAGTGAAAAGTATTGGATCGGAAATAAACAAAATAGTGCATTGTTTTGTTACAGTGGGCCCAGCAAACCAAAATTTGTTCTGTAAACGTTCCCAGAAGATTCGTTAGGTCGCAGCAAATGTTCTCATGACACAAAAACTATCAAGTCATGCTGATGATTATAGAATATTTGCATAAAACATTCGCTTGATGTTTCAAGGAAGTTCCAAGAAAACATTTAATCTGTTCTTTAAAGATTCCCAAAATGTTTCATTAGGTTGTGGGAACAGTCTGGTGAGAACATAATGGAGACATCACAAAAGATATGTTACTAAAAAACTAAAACTGTTCAGTTGTGCGGATGATTGTACAATGTTTTTTTAGGGTTCAAAAAAGCATTCAGCTGATGTTACAATAACGTTCCCAGAACACAGTTTGTCTGTTCTTTAAGGTTCCCAGAATGTTTCTTTAGGTTGTGGGAACATTGTGGGTATATGGCAAGAGATAGGTTCCCAAAACACAAAAACTGTCCAGTTGTGATGACATTCACACAATGTTTAAGTTAGGTTGCACAGGTTCCAATAATGTTGTAAGGGTGTTGACAGAACACCTGGTCTAAGTTCTTTAAAGATTCACAGAACATTTAATTAAGTTATGGGAGTTGTCTGGGATGTTGCAAGACTATTCTTTTTATAAAAAAATTGCCAGGACATAGACATATCTGATGTTGTCAGAAAGCTTAAATTCTTGTTAATCTAACTGCACTGTCCAATTTACAGTAGCTATTACAGTGAAAGAATACCATGCTATTGTTTGAGGAGAGTGCACCATTTTGAACATGAAAAATTAGGCGCATTTGGGCAGTCTTGATACAACATTTTTAACAGACATGCAATGGTTCATTGGATCAGTCTAAAACTTTGCACAGTCACTGCAGCCATCTAGTGTCCAAAATCGAACATGCACCTGGGTTGGAATAAAACATTATGTTCTTTGTCTTGCATTTCAAAGATGATGGTACAAAAAAATACAAAATAACAGTTGTTTTTTCTTTGTATTGTCTTCTACCAGATCTATTGTGTTATATTCTCCTACATTCCTTTCACATTTCCACAAACTTCAAAATGTTTCTTTTCCAATGGTACCAAAAATATGCATATCCTTGCTTCAGGGCCTTTTTAAAAACAAAAAGGGGCAGGTTCTTAAGATTAACAGTCTGATGGCCTTGAGATAGAAGCTGTTTCTCAGTCTCTCGGTCGCAGCTTTGATGCACCTGTACTGACCTTGCCATCTCACCATCTTAAACAAGCATGCCCCATTCCATTTTTTTAACTAGGAATAGATATAGTCCTTGGTTCACTCCAGACCTGTCTGCCGTTGACCAGCACAAAAACATCCTGTGGCGTTCTGCATTAGTATCGAATAGCCCCAGTGATATGCACATTTTCAGGGAAGTTAGGAACAAATATACACAGGCAGTTAGGAAAGCTAAGGCTAGCTTTTTCAAACAGAAATTTGAATCCTGTAGTACAAACTCAAAAACGTTCTGGGACACTGTAAAGTCTATGGAGAATAAGAGCACCTCCTCCCCGCTGCCCACTGTTCTGAGGCTAGGAAAAACTGTTTCCACCGATAAATCCACTATAATTGAGAATTTCAATAAGCATTTCTCTACGGCTGGCCATGCTTTCCACCTGGCTACCCCTACCCCGGTCAACTGCCCGGCACCCTCCACAGCAACCCGCCCAAGCCCCCACCATTTCTCCTTCACCCAAATCCAGATAGCTGATGTTCTGAAAGAGCTGCAAAATCTGGACCCCTACAAATCAGCCCTGGCTAGACAATCTGGACCCTCTCTTTCTAAAATTATCTGTCAAAATCGTTGCAACCCCTATTACCAGCCTGTTCAACCTCTCTTTCGTATCGTCTGAGATTCCCATAGATTGGAAAGCTGCCGCGGTCATCCCCCTCTTCAAAGGGGGTGACACTCTAGACCCAAACTGCTACAGACCTATATCTATCCTACCCTGTCTTTCTATGGTCTTCGAAAGCCAAGTTAACAAACAGATCACCGACCATTTCGAATCGCACCGTACCTTCTCCGCTATGCAATCTGGATTCAGAGCTGGTCATGGGTGCACCTCAGCCACGCTCAAGGTCCTAAATGACATCATAACCACCATCGATAAGAGACATTACTATGCAGCCGTTATCATCGATCTGGCCAAGGCTTTCAACTCGGTCAATCACCACATTCTTATTGGCAGACTCGACTGCCTTGGTTTCTCAAACGATTGCCTCTCCTGGTTTACCAACTACTTCTCTGATAGAGTTCAGTGTGTCAAATCGGAGGGCCTGTTGTCCGGACATCTGACAGTCTCTATGGGTGTGCCACAGGGTTCAATTCTCGGGCCGACTCTCTTCTCTGTATACATCAATGATGTCGCTCTTGCTGCTGGTGATTCTCTGATCCACCTCTATGCAGACGACACCATTCTGTATACTTCTGGCCCCTCTTTGGACACTGTGTTAACTAACCTCCAGACGAGCTTCAATGCCATACAACTCTCCTCTGTGGCCTCCAACTGCTCTTAAATGCAAGTAAAACTAAATGCATGCTATTCAATTGATCACTGCCCGCACCTGCCCGCCCATCCAGCATCACTACTCTGGACGGTTCTGACTTAGAATATGTGGACAACTACAAATACCTAGGTGTCTGGTTAGACTGTAAACTCTCCTTCCAGACTCACATTAAGCATATCCAATCCAAAATTAAATCTAGAATCAGCTTACTATATCGCAACAAAGCACCCTTCACTCATGCTGCCAAACATACCCTCGTAAAACTGACCATCCTACCGATCCTCGACTTCGGCGATGTCATCTATAAAATAGCCTCCAACACTCTACTCAACAAAATTGGATGCAGTCTATCACAGTGCCATCCGTTTTGTCACCAAAGCTCCATATACTACCCACCACTGTGACCTGTACGCTCTCGTTGGTTGGCCCTCGCTTCATACTCGTCACCAAACCCACTGGCTACAGGTTATCTACAAGTCTCTACTAGGTAAAGCCCCACCTTATCTCAGCTCACTGGTCACCATAGCAGCACCCACTCGTAGCACGCGCTCCAGCAGGTATATCTCACTGGTCACCCCCAAAGCCAATTCCTCATTTGGTCGCCTTTCCTTCCAGTTCTCTGCTGCCAATGACTGGAACGAACTGCAAAAATCACTGAAGCTGGAGACTCATACAGTGGGGCAAAAAAAGTATTTAGTCAGCCACCAATTGTGCAAGTTCTCCCACTTAAAAAGATGAGAGGCCTGTAATTTTCATCATAGGTACACTTCACTTCAACTACCCGCAACATATCCCACTCCGCGTGATTAAAACAATCTTGAAGCATGGATTCCAATTGATCAGACCAGCGTTGAATAGTCCTTATCACGGGTACTTCCTGTTTCTGGCCATAGGAAGGGAGGAGCAAAATGGAGTCGTGGTCAGATTTGCCAAAGGGAGGGCGGGGGAGGGCCTTGCAGGCATCCCGGAAGTTGGAGTAACAGTGGTCGAGTGTTTTAGCAGCGAGAGTACTACGGTCTATGTGTTGATAGAACTTTGGTAGCATTTTCTTCAAATTTGCTTTGTTAAAATTCCCAGCTACAATAAATGCAGCCTCAGGATATGTGGTTTCCAGTTTGTATAAATTCCAGTGAAGTTCTTTGAGGGCTGACGTGGTAAGGAATATACACGGCTGTGACAATAACCGAAGAGAATTCTCTTGGGAGGTAATACGGTCTGCATTTGATTGTGAGGTATTCTTGGTTGGGTGAACAAAAGGACTTGAGTTCCTGTATGTTATCACAATCACATCATGAGTCGTTAATCATGAAACATACACCCCTGCCTTTCTTCTTCCCGGAGAGATGAGAGATATTTATTCATGTCTGCGCGATGTACTGTGAACCCAACTGGTTGTACGGACTCAGACAGTATATCCCGAGAGAGCCATGTTTCCGTGAAACAGAGTATGTTACAATCCCTGATGTCTCTCTGGAAGGAAATCCTCACCCTCAGCTCGTCAACTTTATTATCCAGAGACTGAACATAGGCTAGTAATATACTAGATCTTCTCCGCCGGCGATGTTTTGAATCTGCCTCTGGAGTCAGTTAAATTACCCTGGGGGGTACGAACAAATGATCAGATTCAGGAAATGTGTATTCCTGGTCGTAATTCTGGTAATTCTGTTGAGTTACTGCCGCTTTGATATCCAAAAGTTCTTCCCAGCTGTATGTAATAACACCCCAAAAAATTCTGGACTAGTAATGTAAGAAATAACACATAAAAAGGGTCTAGAACCATGGCTGCCTTCTCTATCGGTGCCATTTTCCACTCAACTGTTCTGAGTTTACACCAATATTAAGGTCGTAGTTCTTATTGCAGGACTTTAACACCACTGTGAAATGACACCACTGTGAAATGAGCCACATTGTCTCACCAGTCAATAGGTGATTTCACACACTTTTCCTAGTAGTGTTCTGTGGGTGTCACTGAGTATGCTGATACGCCATATCATGGGACCCGCGTTCCATAGGTAAGGCTGTACATTGCAATATGAATGTCCAATGCGCACGATGGACTGATGGGAGAGGTGATTTCCCAAAAGTCAAAGTCCTGCAATAAAAGCTACGATGCTAATATGTGTGTAAACTCTTTACAGTTGTGTTCTGTGGGTGTCACTGAATAGGCTGATACCCCATTTTAATTGATCCACAATCCATAGGTTAGACTGTACAGTGCATACAGTATGCCCCCAATGCAATTATGAAGTCTAATACATACACATTGTGATTTCAACTAATTTGTCATTTTTTTTGTCAAATGTATGAATTATTGTCTTTTGTTGAATTTATATAAAAACATTCCAAACTTGTTCAGCATTATCTAGTCTAAACATGGCATGATTCCACTATTTGTAACTATTTGCATCAATTTCAATGCAGGACTTTTATTTTGAAGGCGAATCGCCTTCGAAATTGTGTCTAAACGTTATTGTGGCTAGCTTCACATAGGTGACTTTGGCCGCTGCTGAAAACAACTAATCTTCAGATTATCAGCTTTTCAGTGTGGTGATATGCGTCTAAAACTTGGATCAACTAGCTGCTACAAGGGAACATATGTGATCAAATATATTTGCTAGCTATTCGTGTGATTAGTAAAGTTGATATGAAATGTCATTAACTAGCC
Source organism: Salmo salar (assembly GCF_965601325.2). Lineage (NCBI taxonomy): Eukaryota > Metazoa > Chordata > Actinopteri > Salmoniformes > Salmonidae > Salmo > Salmo salar. The sequence continues at coordinate 36,369,438 of NC_138319.1, forward strand.
AGCTATCTTGAAACTGTTGGGGTAAAGCTAGCTAACGTTCGCTTTCTCCCACCATCAGAATTCACAACTGTAGCTAGGTTTCTAGAAAATAACTTGCTATATAATTAATTGGTAACTATATTTTAAAGACTAGCTAGCTAAAGATTATTCAACAGTTTGTCAAGCTACTTTGTTCACTGTTTATTGCTGTATTGGTGACTGAAAAGATGCCTAATTTCACTGCAAATAGGCTGTGTTGTCTTCGTATAATTTGTCTGATTTAGGTTTTTGCACATTTACATTAGTGGATAGTTAGCTAAATTACTGACTGACTGAGCTAATTCTTATTCATGTTGTTGCATTTCAGGTGAAGTGGCATTGCTGACAGGCCAGGACCCATATTCAGGAAGAATGTTAGAGTAGGAGTATTGATTTTAGGATTTTGCCTTCACAGTGAGTCCAATTATATTGTCAAGGGGAGGTTATTCTTGATTGCTATCCTTACTCTGAGACACTTAGTGATATGGTCCCTGGAAGAAAGCTGTGGCCCCAATACCTTTCACAGCAGTTGTTTCACCACAGGACCCTAGAGCAGGGGTAGGCAACCCTGTTCTTGGGAGTGCAACATGTACTGCAGGATTATGTCCAAACTAGGCCCTAAACCACTAGTGCGTTCAGTTCGCTTGAACGGTTTGTACTGAAAGAAACTTTTTGTTTCCCCAAAACGTTCTTGAACAGACTATTTTTATTTATTTTTTTAGATACGTTTGCTCTGTTCAGTGGGTGTGGCTTGTAGCAACGAATTACATATTTTAATAGGAAGCGGTGAATTTTGAATCTTGACCCGTTTTCAACTGGTCACTCAGTACAGCACGGTTTTCAACTGGTCACTCAGTACAGCACGGTTTTCAACTGGTCACTCAGTACAGCACGGTTTTCAACTGGTCACTCAGTACAGCACGGTTTTCAACTGGTCACTCAGTACAGCACGGTTTTCAACTGGTCACTCAGTACAGCACCGTCTGTACAATTGAACATTCTATTATGTTAAGTACTGAACGCATCCCGGACCAACTGAGCAAATCAGTTTAGTGATTGCATAAATTCAACACACCTGGTTAAATCTGCATCATTCCAGGACCAGGGTCGCCTACCCCTGCACTAGAGGTGTTAGTCAGTGCTTATGAACTGAATCTTCTATGTGAATTTCCATATATCAATGACACTAACGAAAGGGTTGAATTGTTCAGCGACATTTGTAGTAAACGCTAACACTGATCTGGTGATGAAAGGTACACAATGCATTTGTCATCTCCCTATCAGGCCACTGTATGCTGTGACGTAATCATCAAGCTGCCTGACTGTGGCCTTCAGTGGTACTGGAAGCAAGGGCCTTACCTGGGAGTACAGCAACAGTCTCTCTGTCTCACAGCCATTCTGTCGACATGTATAGTACGCAACCACTCAACTTCATTCAAACCGCTACGGATGTAATCACTGATTTATATTCCCTTTGTCTACTTGTCCCATTCTTCCATCTTGTCTGGGATATATATTTTAGTTGACACACCTGTGTGATATACATTGATACAAATCTTATTCACCATTTCCTTTTGAATCAAACTCTACGTGTTGTCTTTAAGTTACCACAGAAGTGTGAAGACCAACGTGACAAACATGCTATGAAAATGTTGTTTTGTAATTCTAACAAAGAAAATTAGTTTATACAAAACTTTATTGCATTTGGTAATCCCCAAAATGTGGCCTTTGAATGCCTTGATAGTTGCATCCTTCCTTGTAGAACGGCCTGCTGACAACAGGTTGGAAGATTTGTTGATGTGCTGCTCTAGAGTTCTATAGCCCAGCAGACCCACCTGGGGGGACAGAGGGATGGACACATGTTAGTTATGATAAAACTCTGGGAGACTTAACTGGGAGGAGAGAGTTTGAGTGAGTATAGTAAATCCAACCAGTGGTCCCTGGATACAGACACAGGCAGACTGCCACAGTGGACATTTACATAATGCATCAACTAAACTATTATGATTGTAGCTGACTGCTCTGTGCTCCTTGGACAACCCTGGCAAAGGGTAATGTAAAACAAATAATAATAATACAATCCACTCCGTTCGTAACAGATTCTGGTTTTGGGAACAGAAAACTGTATTGAGATGAGATGTTTCATTAATGAGAAAATTATAATGATGTCCACCAAAATCCATCTCGTTCCATCTTCTCCCACTGCCGGACCACTGTGTTTCCGCTCCCTACCATATTTGTTAGCGAGTGGAAATGCCAAGCAGATCCTTCACATGTATACATCGGTGAAATATGTCTCATTGTTCTGTCTGTGCTCACTACCTCCCAGGGCCTCCTGTAATGTAAAGGAAAATAATATTCCAGCTGACCTGGAATGTTCCGTGTTCCTGCTGGTAGCAACCTGGATGCAGAGAAATGTCCTGCCTTGTAGTATAGTTGCATCTCCACCAGGCTCGAGATCAAATGACAGAGATTAATGAAATAAAATGGTACCTGTATTTAGGATTAATGTTTCAATTTGTCTACTTCACATTCATGTCTGTAAATGACAACAATAGAGCTGATTAAAAGTACACATGCCATTTTGTGATAACGGCTATGACAATTTATATGGCATGCATGTGAATTTATAGCTAGCTAAACTATTATTTATATTATTGTACCACCTCTCATTTCACTAACAATTACTAAGGCGAAAAGCTAATATGTATAATGGCTAGCTTCACATAGGTATACATGCGTGCTGGTGGCAGGGAATTCAGGCGCAGGAGATCGAACTAAAAACAGAGCAGTTTAATAAGTGCTCAAAAACTCAGAAAACCAAAATATACAAGTAGGTACAAAACCCGTCACACACCAGAACATATCTTGTGCATAGCCTACAAACAAACAATCACCGACAAGGACAATGAGGGGGAACAGAGGGTTAAATACACAACATGTAATGAATGGGATTGGAACCAGTTGTGATACAACACAAGACAAAACCAAAGGAAAACGAAAAGAGGATCAGCGATGGCTAGAAGGTCGGCGACTTCGACCGCCGCCCGAACAAGGAGGACCAACTTCGGTGGACGTCGTGACACATTCCATCATGACAACATCATGCTCCTCCTTGTTTGACTGTAGTTAATTAACTAGCTGCCAGCTTAAATGCCTGTGATTTTGCAACCAAAATGCTTCAAAGATGGATGATGTCGAAAGTTAGCCTTCGTAGCTTGCTAGCTAAATGACAACCATATAAATTAAGTATCCACTCTATTGCTTAATAAGTGATCTAGCTATCTAGATAACAATGGTTTATGATAATTGCAGTTTAATTCATTATCTAGCTAGCTAAGTGTAAAAGAGAGTCTGGCTGTAAAACGCAGCAAGCTAGCCAAATCTACTTTTATCAGTTGTAGCCAAGCTAGCTTGCTTGATGCTCACTCAGTAACATTAGCTTACCATGATTTTCTGGCCAATCCCAGTTGACTCCTTCTTGCCTGCTTCGGGCTCTTGGTCTTTTTCTAGGTTCAAAACAATACGTCTGTAGTCCGATGCCTTATTGTCAAAAGAAATCCATAACACAGCCACCTGGTCAATGACTCAGTGTTCCAAAACTGTTCACCTGTTTCTACTTCAAGCAAGGACAATCTTCCAGTTTTTATTTTTGTGTCTTTTTAATGCTTCACTTGCGGCATAGCAGTATATAATCGATTTTATCTACAATTTCCACCCAAAAAAAAGGTGACATATCAGATTGAAACATAGCTATATGCTCTACACGTTATTGTTTGGCTGGGTGCTAATGTGAAACATGGCCTTTAAAAGTTGAACAGCGTTCTGTCATACTGACCGCAGCCCAGTTAAATGCAATCGAGCAACGCGCCATGTCATCGATCAACCAATGATGTGTTAGATACCACCCACATACACTACCATTCAAAAGTTTGGGGTCACTTAGAAATATCCTTGTTTTTAAAAGAAAAACTCATTTTTGTCCATTAAATAACATCAAATTGATCAGAAATACAGTGTAGACATTGTTAATGTTGTAAATGACTATTGTAGCTGGAAACGGCTGATTTTTAATGGAATATCTACATAGGCGTACAGAGGCCAATTATCAGCAACCGTCACTCCTGTGTTCCAATGGCACGTTGTGTTAGCTAATCCAAGTTCATCATTTTAAAAGGCTAATTGATCATTAGAAAACCCTTTTGCAATTATGTTAGCACAGCTGAAAACTTTTGTGCTGATTAAAGAAGCAATAAAACTGGCCTTTAGACTAGTTGAGAATCTGGAGCATCTGCATTTGTGGGTTCGATTACAGGCTCAAAATGGCCAGAAACAAGGACATTTCTTCTGAAACTCGTCAGTCTACTCTTGTTCTGAGAAATGAAGGCTATTCCTTGCGAGAAATTGCCAAGACACTGAAGGTCTCGTATAACGCTGTGTACTTCTCCCTTCACAGAACAGCGCAAACTGGCTCTAACCAGAATAGAAAGAGGAGTGGGAGGCCCCAGTGCACAACTGAGCAAGAGGACAAGTACATTAGAGTGTCTAGTTTGAGAAACAGATGCCTCACAAGTCCTCAACTGGCAGCTTCATTAAATAAAATGGTACCCGCAAAACACCAGTCTCAACGCCAACAGTGAAGAGGCGACTCCGGGATGCTGGCCTTCTCGGCAGAGATGCAAAGAAAAAGCCATATCTCAGACTGGCCAATAAAAATACAAAATTAAAATGGACAAAAGAACACAGACAATGGACAGAGGAACTCTGCCTAGAAGGCCAGCATCCCGGAGTCGCCTCTTCACTGTTGACGTTGAGATTATATGGAGCCATTATTGCAAGGAACTCCATTCTGTCTCATATTGCTCAAAAACAGATCAAGCAACACCTCATGGTACAACACCTCTCCCCTATTTGACCTAGATATTCTGTGTGTATGTACTGATATGTAGGCTGTGTGTGATGTTTTTAAATGTTCGAAGTTCTCTCATTGAGCTGTTCCTGTCTATTAATGTTCTGTATTATGTGATGTTTCATGTTCTGTGTGGACAACAGGAAAAGTAGCTGCAGCTGTTGCAACAGCTAATGGGGATCCTTATAAAATACCCCAAAATAATAATAATTTGGATGGATGGATAGATCTGGTCTGAATATACTGCCTATGGTAGTATGATTTACTGTGTCTGGAATTCTTATTAGAGCTGACATCACCCATAGGGAGGGAAAGCTGATTATTCTTAGAGCTGACATCACCCATAGGGAGGTAAAGCTGATTATTCACAGAGCTGACATCACCCATAGGGAGGGAAAGCTGATTATTCACAGAGCTGACATCACCCATAGGGAGGGAAAGCTGATTATTCACAGAGCTGACATCACCCATAGGGAGGGAAAGCTGATTATTCTTAGAGCTGACATCACCCATAGGGAGGGAAAGCTTATTATATCTAAAGAAAGTCTAATGTCAATAATATTACGTTAATGGACTGGAGTCTTTATCTAGTTATTTGCATGACCAATATGGATAGCTGTAGTGGGAGACAATGAAAGAAAACTACATTTATTTGATCACCTGCATTGCTTGATGTTAGCATGTAGCTTAGTGGTTAGAGCAGGGAGCCAGTAACCAAAACGTTGCTGGATCGAATCCCTGAGCTGACAAGGTACAAATCTGTCGTTCTGACCCTGAACAAGGCAGTTAACTAACTGTTCCCCGGTAGGCCGTCATTGTAAATAAGAATTTGTTCTTAACTGACTTGCCTAGTTAAATTTTAAAACATTTTTAGTGTATGCTTTCTTGGATTTGGGGACTATGAATAGACCCCTGGTGGCATGTCTGGTGGGGTAAGTATGTGTGTGTCAGAGCTGTGTGTAAATCGACTATGGAAACAATTTGGAATTTTCAGCACATTCATGTTTCTTATTAAAAGAAGAAGTGATCTAGTCAGTCTCTCCTCAACTCCTAGACAAGAGAGACTGGCATGCAAAGTATTTATATCAGCCCTCTGATTACAAGTAAGAGCAAAACGTGCCGCTCAGTTCTGGTCCAGCTGCAGCTTAACTGGGTATTTTTTAACAGCACTTGAACACATGGCTGGACAATAATCAAGATAAGGCAAAACTAGATCCTGCAGGACTTGCTTCATGGTGTGTGGTGTCAAAAAAGCAAAACATCTCTTTATTACGGACAGTCCTCTCCCCATCTTTACAACCATTGAATCTATATGTTTTGACCATGACAGTTTACAATCTAAGGTAACACCAAGTAATTTAGTCTCCTCAACTTGTTCAACAGCCACACCATTCATTACCAGATTCAGCTGAAGTCTAGAGCTTAGGGAATGATTTGTACCAAATATAATGGTCTTAGTTTTAGAGATGTTCAGGAGATCTCCTCTCATCCATCTCTCCTTCCTCTTCTTAGTTACAGAAATTGTGGCCCTGAGCGGTGATGCAGACAGCCCCATAACAGACAAATATCATTCCACAGTACCCTGGGAAATGTGTTTGTGAGTGTGTGATGCAGACAGTCCCCATATTAGACACACATTACTGCACAGCATGCAGGGCCCATAATAACGGAGAAGAATGGATTAGAAGTTTGGCTTAACTAGACTTCCCCTGTGCAGTTCCAACAAGCAAACTAATTATGCGCCTATGTAACATAGACATAGGGAGTCAGGAAGCAGGTGCAGTTAGTGAGTTTAATAATAACAAAACAAGCATCTGACATGGTGTCATGACTCTCCTGTGAGGATCCGAAGATCAGGTTACAATGGATCAACGTCCACCAGAGCCCTGTCACCCGCAGAGGGGAGTAGGTATGATGTGTGGGTTTTATGACACCGCACGCCAATTGTGAATTGTACTGTAGAAGCAGGGAACTATTTTTGGTCTTCAGGAGTGGTGATTGGAATGTTGCTTTGTTACAGAGACATTTTGCCGCCCAAAAACTCTATCGTCCAGAAGTGAACACTGGGACAATATCTCTAAACATCGGATGTGTGGAATGATGAGGGATGGTCTATGTAACATTAATGTCTATTTTGTGATGTCATAAAAAATTGTATAAACATGTTATAACGAAAATATTGTAACTTGAAGAGCTTTCCCACTGTGTATGTTAGATTTACATCCTTTACGTTGTGTAGGAATGTGATTTTAGTTTTCTAACGAGATCATAGTTTTGATGATATGTTGCCAATTAAGTAGCCAATGAGGTCAGAGAGATTGTCAGCGTGATGGAACCGCCCTTTTCGAACAGAGTGCTTAACCTCTCTGGGCTAGGCGGGACGAATTCGTCCCACCTACGTAACAGCCACTTGAAGCCTGTGGCGCGATTTTCAAAACCTTAAAAATCCTATTACTTCAATTTCTCAAACATATGACTATTTTACAGCTATTTAAAGACAAGACTCTCGTTAACCTGTTAGGGCTAGGGGGCAGCATTGACACGGCTGGATAAAAAACATACCCGATTTAATCTGGTTACCACTCCTACCCAGTAACTAGAATATGCATATACTTATTACATATGGATAGAAAACACCCTACATTTTCTAAAACTGTTTGAATGGTGTCTGTGAGTATAACAGAACTCAAATGGCAGGTCAAAACCTGAGAGATTCCTTTACAGGAAGTGGCCTGTCTGACCATTTGTTGAACTTCTTTTCCATCTCTATCATTTACTAAGGATCTCTGCTCTAACGTGACACTTCCCACGTCGTCCATAGGCGCTCAGAGCCCGGGAAAAAACAGAATGTCGTCATTCCAGCCCCAGGCTGAAACACATTATCGCCTTTCTCAAGTGGCCGATCAAGAGACACTGGCTTATGCGCGTGACCCCGACCGCCCCCGCCTTTGGGATTTTTTCCTCTGTTTGCCGAAAAGGAGATTCCCTGTCGGAATATTATCGCTTTTCTACGAGAAAAATGTCGTAAAAATTGATTTTAAACAGCGGTTGACATGCTTCGAAGTACGGTAATGGAATACTTAGAATTTTATTGTCACGAATTGCGCCATGCGCGTGACACTTCTTTACTATTTCGGATAGTGTCTGGAACGCACGAACAAAACGCCGCTATTCGGATATAACGATGGATTATTTTGGACCAAACCAACATTTGTTATTGAAGTAGCAGTCCTGGGTGTGTATTCTGACGAAGACAACAAAAGGTAATGAAACTTTTATAATAGTAAATATGATTATGGTGAGTGCTAAACTTGCCGGGTGTCTAAATAGCGAGCCCGTGATGCCTGGGCTATGTACTTAGAATATTGCAAAATGTGCTTTCACCAAAAAGCTATTTTAAAATCGGACATATCGAGTGCATAGAGGAGGTCTGTATCTATAATTCTTAAAATAATTGTTATGCTTTTTGTGAACGTTTATCGTGAGTAATTTAGTAAAATGTTAGCGAATTCCCCGGAAGTTTGCGGGGGGTATGCTAGTTCTGAACGTCACATGCTAATGTAAAAAGCTGGTTTTTGATATAAATATGAACTTGATTGAACAAAACATGCATGTATTGTATAACATAATGTCCTAGGTGTGTCATCTGATGAAGATCATCAAAGTTTAGTGCTGCATTTAGCTGTCTTCTGTGTTTTTGTGACATTATATGCTAGCTTGAAAAATGGGTGTCTGATTATTTCTGGCTGGGTACTCTGCTGACATAATCTAATGTTTTGCTTTCGTTGTAAAGCCTTTTTGAAATCGGACAGTGTGGTTAGATTAACGAGAGTCTTGTCTTTAAAATGGTGTAAAATAGTCATATGTTTGAGAAATTGAAGTAATAGCATTTCTAAGGTATTTGAAAATCGCGCCACGGGATTACACTGGCTGTTGCGTAGGTGGGACGATTTCGTCCCGCCTAGCCCAGAGAGGTTAATTAGTAAATAAATTATTAAATCAATTTGTGTAGTACTGAATGATGAGCAAAAGTTGGGGTTCTTGCAGATCCAATAGGGTTTTGACTGTTCAGAATGAGACTGAAATGAGGTAATAATTAACCTGTTGGGGCTACAGGTTAGCAATGAACCCCGAGTCGGGATTGCTAACAAGGCTGGAAATTCAAAACATCAAAAATCTAATAATTTCAATTTCTCAAACAATCAACTATTTTACACAATTTAAAAGATAAACATCTCCTTAATCTAACCACATTGTTCGATTTTCAAAGAGGCTTTACGGCAAAAGCATAAAGTTAGATTATGTTAGGACAGTACATAGCCACAAAAGTACAAACATCCATTTTCAATTCAAGGTCAGGCGTCACCAAAAGCAGAAACCAGCTAGAATTATGCACTAACCTTTGTCAATCTCCATCAGATGACACTCCTAGGACATTATGTTATACAATACATGCATTTTTTGTTCCATCAAGTTCATATTTATATCCAAAAACAGCATTTTACAGTAGCGTGAAATTCAGATTTTTTTCTTCTCTGAAATGCTTCCGGTGAACATAACAAAATTACTATTCGAAAACATTGGTAAATTATAATATTGTCATTCAAAGAATAATATATTATCATCTCGTAATTGCTACCGAATGGCCAGATCTCAAAATAACTTTACTGGGAAATCACATTTTGCAATAAATGGGGTGCTATGCTAAGAACAATAAGCTATGCTATACAGTTAGCATCATCTAATATCGATAATAACATTGTAAATATCCCCTTACCTTTGATTATCTCCATCAGAAGGCACTGCCAGGAATCCCAGGTCCGGAACAAATGTGGTTTCTTTTGACAAAGTACATAATTTATGTCCAAATAACACCAAGTAGTTAGCGTTCATTATGCTCCCACAAAACGTGGTGGGGGGGGGGTGTAAAAATCACGCCGAAAAGCTAAAAAAAACTAGTAAATAATCTATTTACGTTCGTTCAAACATGTCAAACGTTGTTTAGCATTAATCTTTTGGTCCATTTTTAACGTTAAACATCAGTAATATTTTCACACAACCTATCCTATGTCTAGATAAACAATAATGACAAACTCACGCTTCTCAGATTTATGCGCAGGCGCAAAAAAATGAAGTGACGACATGTCAACTTCCTTGCATTCTAATTTGCTCTCTGTTTATCATAGACGCTTCAAACAACTTTATAAAGATCGTTGACATCTAGTGGAAGCCGTAGGTGTTGCGAAATGAATCCTTTCTCACTATGGTATCTATAAAACAATGACACTAAATAGTACAGTCACAAAATTCACATTTTTTTTTATCTATTTTTCACAGGTTTTTGCCTGCAATATGAGTTTTGTTATACTTACAGACACCATTCAAACTGTTTTAGAAAATTCAGAGTGTTTTCTATCCGAATGTGTTAATAATATGCATATCCTAGCTTCTGAGTTGGTGTAGGAGGCAGTTAAAAATGGGCACATATTTTTTTCAAAACTTCTCAATACTGCCCCCGAGCCCCAACAGGTTTTAACCTCTATGGGCTAGGTGGGACGCTAGCGTGCCACCCGTGGTGCACTCCATCAACAGCAGGTGCATTTCAAGAGCGGCAAATTTGAATCCAAATAAATGTCAAAATTCAAATTTTTCAAACATACAACTATTTTACACCCTTTGAAAGATAAACATCTCCTTAATCTAACCACGTTTTACGATTTCAAAAAGGTTTTACGGCGAAAGCATAAATTTAGAGTATGTTAGGACAGTACATTTACAAGAGTTGTGTGTAATGTTTTGTCAATTCAAAGACAGGGTAACCAAAACTATAAAACCAGCTAAAATGATGCACTAACCTTTTACAATCTCCATCAGATGACACTCCTAGGACATTCTGTTAGACAATGCATGCATTTTTAGTTCTATCAAGTTCATATTTATATCCAAAAACAGCGTTTTACTATGGCATTGATGTTGAGGAAATCGTTTCCCTCCAATAACCGGCAGTCAAGTCAGCGTCACAAATTAAATAATTAAAATGAGAAAACATTGGTAAAATATTATATTGTCATTTAAAGAATTATAGATTTACATCTCTTGAACGCAATCAACTTGCCAGATTTAAAAATAACCTTACTGGGAAATCACACTTTGCAATAATCTGAGCACTGCACCCAGAAAAATACGCGTTGCGATACAGACTAGACGTCATGTTGGGGAGATCTAAAATCGAAAATACTATGTAAATAATCCATTACCTTTGATTCTCTTCATCAGATGTCACTTCCAGGTATCACAGGTCCATAACGAATGTAGTTTTGTTCAAAAAAGCTCATCATTTATGTCCAAAAATCTCCGTCTTGTTAGCCTCTATGGGACCGGCGGGACGAATTCGTCCCACCTACGTAACAGCCACTGCCAGCCTGTGGCGCGATTTTCAAAATCTTCAAAATCCTATTACTTCAATTTCTCAAACATATGACTATTTTACAGCCATTTAAAGATAAGACTCTCGTTAATCTAACCACACTGTCCGATTTCAAAAAGGCTTTACAACGAAAGCAAAACATTAGATTATGTCAGCAGAGTACCAAGCCAGAAATAATCAGACACCCATTTTTCAAGCCAGCATATAATGTCACCAAAACCCAGAAGACAGCTAAATGCAGCACTCACCTTTGATGATCTTCATCAGATGACAACCCTAGGACATTATGTTATACAATACATGCATGTTTTGTTCAATCAAGTTCATATTTATATCAAAAACCAGCTTTTTACATTAGCATGTGACGTTCAGAACTAGCATACCCCCCGCAAACTTACGGGGAATTCGCTAACATTTTACTAAATTACTCACGATAAACGTTCACAAAAAGCATAACAATTATTTTAAGAATTATAGATACAGACCTCCTCTATGCACTCGATATGTCCGATTTTAAAATAGCTTTTTGGTGAAAGCACATTTTGCAATATTCTAAGTACATAGCCCAGGCATCACGGGCTCGCTATTTAGACACCCGGCAAGTTTAGCACTCACCATAATCATATTTACTATTATAAAAATGTCATTACCTTTTGTTGTCTTCGTCAGAATGCACACCCAGGACGTCTACTTCAATAACAAATGTTGGTTTGGTCCAAAATAATCCATCGTTATATCCGAATAGCGGCGTTTTGTTCGTGCGTTCCAGACACTATCCGAAATAGTAAAGAAGTGTCGCGCGCTTGGCGCAATTCCTGACAATAAAATTCAAAGTATTCCATTGCCGTACGTCGAAGCATGTCAACCGCTGTTTAAAATCAATTTTTACGTCATTTTTCTCGTAGAAAAGCGATAATATTCCGACAGGGAATCTCCTTTTCGGCAAACAGAGGAAAAAATCCCAAAGGCGGGGGCGGTCGGGGTCACGCGCATAAGCTAGTGTCTCTTGATGGGCCACTTGAGAAAGGCGATAATGTGTTTCAGCCTGGGGCTGGAATGACGACATTCTCTTTTTTCCCGGGCTATGAGAGCCTATGGAAGACGTGGGAAGTGTCACGTTAGAGCAGAGATCCTTAGTAAATGATAGAGATGGCAAAGAAGTTCCAGAAATGGTCAGACAGGCCACTTCCTGTAAAGGAATCTCTCAGGTTTTGACCTGCCAATTATATTCTGTTATACTCACAGACACCATTCAAACAGTTTTAGAAAATTTAGGGTGTTTTCTATCCATATGTAATAAGTATATGCATATTCTAGTTACTGAGTAGGAGTGGTAACCAGATTAAATCGGGTATGTTTTTTATCCAGCCGTGTCAATGCTGCCCCCTAGCCCTAACAGGTTAGCACATGATCTAAGCCAGCCGGACTTCTCGTCATGAACGAGGGGAAAAAATATATTTACGTTCGTTCAAACATGTCAAACGTTGTATAGCATAAATCATTAGGGCCTTTTTTAACCAGAACATGAATAATATTCAAGGTGGACGAATGCATACTCTTTTATAACGTATTGGAACGAGGGTACCCAACATGAACTCGCGCGCCAGGTGTCTAATGGGACATCATCGTTCCATGGCTCTTGTTCGGTCAGATCTCCCTCCAGAAGACTCAAAACACTTTGTAAAGGCTGGTGACATCTAGTGGAAGCAATAGGAAGTGCCAAAATATTCCTCAGCCCCTGTGTTTTTCAATGGGATAGGTTTAAAGTCAATACAACACATCAGGTATCCACTTCCTGTCAGAAAATGTCTCAGGGTTTTGCCTGCCAAATGAGTTCTGTTATACTCACAGACACCATTCAAACAGTTTTAGAAACTTTAGAGTGTTTTCTATCCATATATAATAAGTATATGCATATTCTAGTTACTGGGTAGGATTAGTAACCAGATTAAATCGGGTACATTTTTTTTATCCAGACGTGCAAATGCTGCCCCCTAGCCCTAACAGGTTAATGTGACTTATCGATATAAAACATATCTTCCAGAGTTGAATTCATGAGATGGTAGCTCATTTAACAACTTCTTCCGTGGTGCCCCAAATTCCTATTGATTTAATTGTTACACGATTCATTTAATTGGGTAACAATTAAACATAGTAGGTGGATTAAATAAATAGCAGTCATCAGATTAATGTAAATCAAGTCACGACATTTTGGAGCCCCTGTGCAAGGAATCTAAGACAGAATTAGACCTTGCTGTTGAATTTAGTCAATATGAATTGTGTAGCAGATTACGTTATACACCATTAGAGCGTTAGGCAAGATTTGATGTTGACCTGTGTGTTGTTTCCATTTGAACAAGATACTGGAAATATTCTCCGGTGTTGCATACTGAGTAAGGATCAGTTTAGGGTGAATTATAACATTTCTAGGGCTAGGACATATGGGCCAGCCTATGACGGAAATTTGAGAATATATATTTGTTTGGCCAAAGCAAAGTTATTATCTTTCTGTCTCTCGCGTTTCAGGAGCGTGAGTAGACCATGGTGAGTATTTTTTTTATGTTACCGGATGTTAACTTCCAACCCAGATTGGATTGAACGTGAGACGTCATTAGTAAACCCGTTCCCGAATTGAAAGAACCTGTGTGTGTGCTTAGAAGTTAACATGTCCTGTACAACAACAGCTAGCTCTGGGAGAGCAGCCATTTCCCTGTGATTTCAGCTTTCAGGGTTAAACCGTGTGTCTTGGTCAACAGAAGTTCCGCCTGGGGGGAATCCCTTGTGAGTTCAGCTTTCAGGGGTAACTTAATAACCTCTTACATCTAGACGTTCCGCTAGCGGAACACCTGCTCCAATATCCAATGATAGGCGTGGCGCGAATTACAAATTCCTCAAAAATACAAAAACTTCAATTTTTCAAACATATGACTATTTCACAGCATTTTAAAGACAAGACTCTCCTTTATCTAACCACTTCCGGGGAATTTGCTAACAATTTACTAAATTACTCACGATAAACGTTCACAAAAAGCGTAACAATTATTTTAAGAATTATAGATACAGAACTCCTCTATGCACTCGATATGTCCGATTTTAAAATCGCTTTTTGGTGAAAGCACATTTTGCAATATTCTAAGTACATAGCCCAGGCATCACGGGCTAGCTATTTAGACACCCGGCAAGTTTTGCACTCACCAATATCAGATTTACTATTATAAAAGTTTGATTACCTTTTGTTGTCTTCGTCAGAATGCACTCCCAGGACTGCTACTTCAATAACAAATGCTGGTTTGGTCCAAAATAATCCATAGTTTTATCCGAATAGCGGCGTTTTGTTCGTGCGTCCCAGACACTATCCGAATGGTAAAGAAGGGTCGTGCGCATGGCGCAATTCGTGACAAAACAAATCTAAATATTCCATTACCGTACTTCGAAGCATGTCAACCGCTGTTTAAAATCCATTTTTATGCCATTTTTCTCGTAAAAAAGCAATAATATTCCGACCGGGAATGTCCATTTAGCTAAACAGAGGAAAGAAAACAATGCTTTCGGTCGACGCGGGCACGAGCCTGAGTCTCACAGTACTGTAACCAGCCACTACCCAAACGCGCTACTTTGTTTCAGCCAGAGCCTGAAAGCCACGATTCGGCGTTTTGCCGCCTTCTGAGAACCTATGGCAGCCGTAGGAAGTGTCACGGGACAGCTAAGATCCTCACTCTTCAATAAACAGAGACAAGAAGAACGACACCTTGTCAGACAGGCCACTTCCTGCATGAAATCTTCTCAGGTTTTTGCCTGCCATATGAGTTCTGTTATACTCACAGACACCATTCAAACAGTTTTAGAAACTTTAGGGTGTTTTCTATCCAAAGCCAATAATTATATGCTTAGTCTCGTTACTGGGCAGGAGTGGTAACCAGATTAAATCGGGTATGTTTTTTATCCAGCCGTGAAAATACTGCCCCCTAGCCATAACAGGTTTACAACTTCCACTTGTGGTGAAGAATCGCCTATACCTGTGTATATATATATATATATATATATATATATATATATTTTTATTTATTTATAAAGCCAACATCTCACATTTGTAACAACGGGTTACACTTTATGATAGCCAACCAATCTCAACTGATTGGTGTCTCATTCAATGTAACAAGGGAGTTAAATTGCCAAACAAAACTTTTATCAGGTTGATCTATGGATAAAGACCAAATTAATTTGTTCCAACCAATGAAACATTTTAGACTTTTGCACATTATCCTAGATACAGTGACGCTTTCAGGTTAATTCAAGTTTAATTCCCAGATACCCTATACAGGTATGATTAATCATTCACATTGATTAATCAATACAATTTGCTTTTGCTCATTGAAGTCCAAATCACATCAGTACTGATCCAGTATTGACATAAGTCCCACCTTTGCGGGAATCCCGTGTGTTTCACTGGCTGGCTGTCCTTCATGTTTTGTTTCTACAGCTGAGCCAGCTGGTCATGGTATTGATGAAGTAGGTGGCCCTGTTCGCTGACCATCTGGGAGATGTCTTGATCAACTGCTGCCTCCATTTGTTGAGGTAGTATTCTGTAACGTAGATGCAGGGAGTCAGGAAGCAGGTGTTCTTAGTGAGTTTAATTATAACAAACATGGAACGATAACAAAACAAGAGTAGCGTCTGAGATAATCAAATTTAAATCACATTTTATTGGTCGCATACACATATTTAGCAGATGTTATTGCGGGTGTAGCGAAAGGCTTGTGTTCTTAGCTCCAACAGTGCAGGAGTATCTAAAAACAATTCACAACAATACACACAAATCTAAAAGTAAAAGAATGGAATTAAGAAATATATAAATATTAGATTGAGCAATTTCGGAGTGGCATTGACTAAAATACAGTAGAATAGAATACAGTATATACAACTGTATATACAGTTGAAGTCGGAAGTTTACATACACCTTAGCTAAGTACATTTAAACTCAGTTTTTCACAATTCCTGACATTTAATCCTAGTAAAAATTCCCTGTTTTAGGTCAGTTAGGATCACCACTTTATTTTAAGAATGTGAAATGTCAGAATAATAGGAGAGAATGATTTATTTCAGCTTTTATTTATTTCATCACATTCCCAGTGGGTCAGAAGTTTACATACACTCAATTAGTATTTGGTAGCATTGCCTTTAAATTGTTTAACTTGGGTCAAACATTTCAGGTAGCCTTCCACAAGCTTCCTACAATAAGTTGGGTGAATTTTGGCCTATAAGATTGAGGTAAGGGCTTTGTGGTGGCCACTCCAATACCTTGAATATGTTGACCTCTAGCAATTTTGCCACAACTTTGGAAGTATTCTTGGGGTCATTGTCCATTTGGAAGACCCATTTGCGTCCAAGCTTTAACTTCCTGACTGATGTCTTGAGATTTTGCTTCAATATATCCACATAATTTTCCTTCCTCACGATACTATCTATTTTGTGAAGTGCACCAGTCCCTCCTGCAGCAAAGCACCCCCACAACATGATGCTGTCACCCCTGTGCTGCACGGTTGGGATGGTGTTCTTCGGCTTACAAGCATCCCCCTTTTTCTTCCAAACATAACGATTGTCATAATCGCCAAACAGTTCTATTTTTGTTTCATCAGACCAGAGGACATTTCTCCATGTGCAGTTGCAAACCGTAGTCTGGAATTTTTATGGCGGTTTTGGAGCAGTGGCTTCTTCCTTGCTGAGCGGCCTTTCAGGTTATGTCGATATAGGACTCGTTTTACTGTGGATATAGATACTTTTGTACCTGTTTCCTCCAGCATCTTCACAAGGTCCTTTGCTGTTGTTCTGGGTTTGATTTGCACTTTTCGCACCAAAGTACGTTCATCTCTAGGAGACAGAACGCGTCTCCTTCCTGAGCGGTATGACGGCTGCGTGGTCCCATGGTGTTTATACTTGCGTACTTTTGTTTGTACAGATGAACGTGGTACTTTTAGGCGTTTGGAAATTGATCCCAAGGATGAACCAGACTTGTGGAGGTCTACAATTTTTTTCTGAGGTCTTGGCTGATTTCTTTTGATTTTCCCATGATGTCAAGCAAAGAGGCACTGAGTTTGAAGGTAGGTCTTGACATACATCCACAGGTACACCTCCAATTGACGCAAGTTATGTCAATTAACCTATCAGAAGCTTCTAAAGCCATGACATAATTTTCTGGAATTTGCCAAGCTGTTTAAAGGCACAGTCAACTTAGTGTATGTAAACTTCTGACCCACTGGAATTGTGATACAGTGAATTATAAGTGAAATACTCTGTCTGTAAACAATTGTTGGAAAAATTACTTGTGTCATGCACAAAGTAGATGTCCTAACCGACTTGCCAAAACTATAGTTTGTTAACAAGAAATTTGTGGGGTGGTTAAAAAAATTTGTTTTAATGACTCCAACCTAAGTGCATGTAAACTTCAGACTTCAACTGTATATATATATATATATATATATGTGTGTGAGTGTACATACACACACACACACTACCAGTCAAAAGTTGTAGAACACCTACTCATTCAAGGGTTTTTCTTTATTTTTATTATACTCTATTAATTTCTACATTGTGAAGATATAAAAACTATGAAATAACATATGGAATCATGTATTAAGCAAAAAAGTGTTAAATCAAAATATATTTTATATTCTTCAAAGTAGCCACGACAGTAGCCACTCTTGGCATTCTCTCAACAAGCTTCATGAGGAAGTCACCTGGAATGCATTTCAATTAACAGGTGTGCCTAGTTAAAAGTAAATGTTGGAATTTATTTCCTTCTTAATGCTTTTGAGCCAATCAGTTGTGTTGTGACAAGGTAGTGGTGGTATACAGAAGATAGTCCTATTTGGTAAAAGACCAAGTCCATATTATGGCAAGAACAGCTCAAATAAGCAAAGAGAAACAACAGTCCATCATTACTTTAAGACATGAAGGTCAGCTAATCCAGAAAAGGGCAGCCACAAAACCCATCAAGCGCTATGATGAAACTGGCTCTCATGAGGACCGCCACAGGAAAGGAAGACCCAGAGTTTCTGCTGCTGCAGAGGATACGTTCATTAGAGTTACCAGCCTTAGAAATTGCAGCCCAAACAAATGCTTCACAGAGTTCAAGTAACAGACACTTCTCAACATCAACTGTTCAGAGGAGACTGTGGGAATCAGGCCTTCATGGTCAATTTGCTGCAAAGAAACCACTACTAAAGGACACCAATAAGAAGAGACTTGCTTGGGCCAAGAAACACGAGCAATTGACATTAGACCGGTGGAAATCTGTCCTTTGGTCTGATGAGTCCAAATTTGAGTTTTTGGATTCCAACCACCATGTCTTTGTGAGACGCAGAGTAGGTGAACGGATGATCTCCTCATATGTGGTTCCCACCATGAAGCATGGAGGAAGAGGTGTGATGGTGTGGGGGTGCTTTGCTGGTGACACTGTCTGTCATTTTTTTTTTATTCAAGGCACACTTAACCAACACGGCTACCACAGGTGTGTCCAAACTTTTGACTGCTACTGACTCTCTCTCTATATGTATATATATACACATATACATATATATATGTATATGTGAATAGAGAGAGAGAGAAAGAGAGATAGAGAGAAATTGATTTATTTCCAGGAGTATTTCCCTGCCTTCTCTGACCTTGTGAATAATTCCACAGCACACAAACTCTACAGTCATCCTCTTTTTACTCCACATCACTATCTTTCACTCTCCTCTCTCCGTCTATCTCTCTCTCCCTCTCTCTCCGACTCTCTCTCGCTCCATCTCTGTCTATCTATCTCTGTTGTTCCCAGTGCTACGTTAGGTGTTGTTGTTATCGTTGTCATTGCCGTTACGTTTGGAGGTCACCACTTGTTAAGTTGAACCGCTGCTGACTAAAATGTCTGTCTCTATCTAGTTACGAAGCTCTGTGCCGTCACGCACACACACTCAAATTCACCCACTCACACACACACGGCAACCGCGACTCCATCTTATCCACCATTAGAACAGAAATGTCGTTTAAGGAGTATGATCATCAATTCCAGGACAGACATGTGCATTCCACTTCAGTTGCTCCCAGTACCTCATAGCTTTTATCGAGACAGTTTGATCAATTGATGTAATGAATACTTATGTCCATTTTTGTTGGCTTGTTTGTTCAGCATCCTTTATTCTGACGTGACCAGTTTAGACCAGGCTGACATCTTTATGTATTGATCATTTGTCATACAGTAGTGTGTGACAGTGTGTATGTGTGTGTGTGTGTGTGTCTGTATTTGTATTTATTAGGGATCCGCATTAGCTGATGCCATGGCTACGCTTCCTAAGGCCCTTACATTACTTATAAATCAAAAGATTAAACAGTACATCATATAACATTATTACAGCACTGTATGTGTGTGTAGAGTGCTTGTGCTTGCGCTTGTGTCTGTACATTTGTGTGTCTCTTCACAGTCCACGCCTTTTCATAAGGTGTATTTGTACCTTTTTTTTTATCTGACTCTACTGCTTGCATCAGTTCCCTGATGTGAAATAAAGTTCAAAGTAGTCATGACTCTATGTACTGTACTGTGCTCTTCCAATAGTCTGTTCTAGACTTGGGGATTGTGAAGAGACCTCTAGTGGCATGTCTTGTGGGGTATGCATGGGTGTCCGAGCTGTGTGCTAGTATTTTAAACAGACAGCTCGGTACATTCAGCTTGTCAACACTTCTTACAAAAACAAGAAGTGATGAAGTCAATCTCTCCTATAATTTTGAGCCATAACACCTTATGGAACAGCATGGACTGTGAAGAGACACACAAATGTACTCAACTGTATTTATTATGAGATCCTCTCTAAGCTTTACAGGAATGTGGTTCTGAATATAGACTGCAACACCGCCCCCATTGGCATTTCTGTCTTTTCGGTAAATGTTTTAACAATGTATTGCTACCACTGTATCATCAAAGGTATTGTCTGAGTTTCAGAAATAGTTAGAATATGAATGTCATATGTTGCAAGCAAGTTATTGACTTCATGAACCTTGATTCTTAGGCTACATATGTTAAGGGCTATTTTTATAACTTTTCTGTGTTGCTTGATTGTTTTTAATGGTTTACTGGAAGCTTATCAGAAGTAGACATGCTCATGTTATTTATATTGGAGCTGATAGTGCAGGGTGAGCTGCACAAAGTGGTCTTCCTACTAGGGTACACCACCTCA